>NC_134863.1:44132300-44284800 GCF_049852395.1 Peromyscus maniculatus bairdii | reverse complement strand
GCCTGTTTTAAAGTCTTAAATAGTTTTATTCATTTCCTTTAACTGTTTGTTTGTTTTCATTAAGGGTATTATTTCTTTCCTCCAATTTTTTGTTTGTGTTTTCCTGGCTTTTTTAAAGGGATTTATTCATTTCCTCTTTAAGGACCTCTATTATCTTCATAAAGTTGATCTTAAGGTCGTGTTATTGTGCTTCATTTGTGCTGAAATAATCAGGGCTTGCTGCAGTGGGGTTGGTGGGCTCTGTTAGTGAAATATTGCCCTGGCTGTTAATGATTGTATCCTAACACTAGTGTATTAGACATCTGAGTTTGGGTTGATTATAGGTTTAAGTGGAGATTTCTGGATTTCTTAGTTTGTCTTTGTTGGATAGGTGTTTTGTACCTTGGTTTGTTTCTTCTTGGTCTTCTGGTCTTTGCGGCCTGGATATCTGTCAGCTGGTATGACTTGTGGTCTATCAAGGAGTCTCCATCTGAATTGGGAGTGACCAAGCAATGACTGTTCCAATGTGAGACTCATGGCATAAGAGTCTCACTGAAACTGCCTAGAGGGGGAAGAACCACAGGCTGGACAGTCCAGATAGAACCAAATGTGATTGGCAAAACAAATGTCAGTGAAATGATTCCTAATGGTATTCTGCTGTACTCATAGACCAGAGTCTAACATAATCATCCACAGAGAGGCTTCATCCAGCAACTGATAAGAGCAGTTGCAGAGATCTACAGCCAAACATTAAGTAGAGATCAGGAATCCTATGGAAGAAAGGAAGGGAGGATTATAGGAGCCATAGGGATCAAGGACACCACAGGAATACTACTCACAGGATCAACTAACCAGGTCTTATAGGAACTCACAGAGACGGAAGCAATAATCATGGAGTCTGCGTGAGTCTGAGCTAGGTCCTCTAGATATATGTTATGGTTGTGTAGCTTGGTGTTCTTGTGAAACACCTAACAGTGGGAGTGGGTGCTATCTCTGAGTCTTTTTCTGCTTTCAGGAACTTTTTCCTCCTACAGAGTTCAGCCTTGATATGAGGGTCTTTACCTATTCTTTTTTGTTTATTTGTTTGTTTTCGAGACAGGGTTTCTCTGTGTAGCTTTGGTGCCTGGCCTGGATCTCACTCTGTAGACCAGGCTGGCCTCTAACTCACAGAGATCCACTTGGCTCTGCCTCCTGAGTGCTGGGATTAAAGGTGTGCAGTACCACTGCCTGGCTTGTACCTATTCTTATTGTTACTTGTTATGTCATATTTGGTTGATATCCCTGAAAAGCCTGTCTTTTTCTGAAGAGAAACAGAAGAAGTAGATCTGGTGAAGAAAGGAGGTATGTGGGGGGGGGGCGCGGGTAGGGAGACTGGGAGAAAAGGCAGTAGGGGAAACTGTAGTTTGCATGTAATATATGAGAGAATAAGACATTAATTAATTAATTAAATAATTAAATAATTGAAAAATAAAATCAATGGAACTGGGGAATGACATACTGATACTTCATTACTCCCTTGACAACCTAGCGTTCTACAAAAGTTCATCCATCTTCATCTCCTGAGGATTTGAGTAGGTTTTCAACTGATCAAAGTTGTAGTCACATCTTGTTTCAGTTAGTTTCACACAAAAGTCCTAAAGAGAACATCCTGAGCTACACTTGTGCTCATAGCTCATTTCAGCTTGAAATATGCATGGGCCTCATACATGCCAAAAGACTAGATTTGAAATCATTAGGCTGAATTAAATGTGTTAATGTATTGAATCAAATCTAGTCTCTACATCTTGAGGATCCTATGATCAATCAAATCTAATTAATTCCTAAAAGTGTCACAGGAAAGAATAACACATTTAGGTACCATGATTTGTTTTGTTTACAAACATAAAGCTGAGCCACACTCTGTTGTGTGAGGTGAAGAGGTGCCTTATAAAGCAGAGATGGTTTAACTGGAAACAGTGCTGAAAGCAAAGCAGGTAACAACGAACTGGCAATTTGTTTCAAAGTTAGTTTCCTTATAGACAAGGGAAGTAAATAGAACAATAGAAAAATACTTACCATTAACAATGGACCCCTCCAGGTTACTTTTTATGTAAAACTTTAAAATAAGAAATTTCATTACTATGTGTTTTAACTTGGTCTGTTCCATAAAGTTGGTTACTTTTCTCTTTAATTTTCCCTAATCAAATTAATAAATTTTAGTTTGGTAACTTGGGATTTTAACATGAGTGACTCCATCTCCTTCCCTCCCTCACTCCTTCCCTCCCCCCCTCTCTCTCCCTCTCTTAGTAGTGTATGTGTGTTAGGGGAGTCTGGTCTTATTGCCTAGAACTGGAACTTAGACTAAAACAGTGACCACTTATAACTTTTGTTTTCTTTTAATTTGTCTTTGATTCTTTAAAATGAGCTTACATGTAACTTAACTTTAAAAGACAAAAGCATTCTTTTCATTACTAATTTGCTTTTCCTTCAACCACAGCAACTGAAATCCAATCTTTCTCTTAGCACCTATTTGAGGAACACTCAATTCAATTTCTTCTCCCTTTTATTAGAATAAGTCCAGCACCTTGTGCATGCAAGACAAACACTCTTTCACTTAGGTATTTCTCTACCAAGCTACTAAACGCTTCATTTATGATTGTTTAATTTTCTTTTGATTTTTTGAGACAAGGTTTCATGTCTTCATGCTCACCTAAAATTCTATATAACTAATGCTGTTCTTAAACTCTTGATTTTCCTGAATCCACCTCTCAAATGCTGGCATTAGAGGTGTGTGCACCCTACCTTACGTATTCCCATGATAAGGAAACTTTTTGAAAGAAAGCATTCCCTCTTGAGAACTATGCCTATCACAATTACATAGAAGCATTTGCCTTAAAATATTAACCTGTAAGTAACACTGAGAATGTTTGTATTCATTAATCATATGTTTGTGTAGAAATAAAACCCCTAAACACTGATGTAGAGCACCTTTCAGAATGCCTGTGCTCTTATTAGGTAATCAATTGAAATAACTTTCCTCTCCTTCCTTCTAGTGGTGTATAGTCAGTGAGTGGCTTATCACTATGATTTCTATAGCACTTATGCTAATATTCTGTACATAATTAATTCCTCATAAATATTTATTGTATTGGCATATGGTCTGTTTGTACTCTTAATTTCATTAAAAGCCATCATCTTAATCATTCTGTGTGAAGTCCTCTTATGTGCCAAGTCATGAAGCTATGCTGGGTCCTAGGTAAACTGGATAGCACTGCTTTCACTTAGAAAACTCAAAGAAATATTTGAAATATCCACAATCATCTAATTAGCTTGTCAATTAGAATAAATATTTTTGAGGAATCAGTGCGTGTTTCTCCTTTCAGAAGAGAAATTATCAAAGCTGGCAATGTCATAAAAATCTGATAATGGAAACCACGGTTATCTTCACTGTAATAAACAAAATAGAACAAGATTTTTCAGGTTTAAATTTGTAGACTTGTACACTGCAAAACAATTATTCTCAAACATAAGTTTAAATAGATCCTAATAATTAACTAAACATATAAATTTATCTCTATAGATACATTTAACCATAAAAAAACAATGGACTTTCTTTCCTACACAGAACATATATGAAAATTAGCTCTGAAGTATGACTGATAGTGTCACTATATAAAATTTATGTATATAAAGAAAGATATTGAAAGAAATATGTTGTGTATCGAATCTACCAATTTTCTTAGATAAATCTGAAATTATAAATTTTCACTGAAATTAAAAAACTGCCCATAAGTTAGCCTTCTTAGAGATAAAGCCTCCAAGGAATAGTCTGGTTTGTGCTTCTGAATACTCCAAACTCACTTGGATTTACCATTGCAAAAATCTCTTTCACAATGTATTGTGGAACATATGGTGTTCAATAATGATTTGCATTAGAATTATGTAAAGTGTGCTGGCATTTATTACCAAGAAGCTACTGTGGGAAGTTCTGTATGCTGTGAATATGTGTTGCTCTTATTGGTTGATAAATAAAACTCTGATTGGCCAGTAGCCAGGCAGGAAATATAGGCGGGGCAAACAGAGAGGAGAATTCTGGGAAGAGAAGGTCTGAGACAGGAGTCACCAGCCAGACACAGAGGAAGCAAGATGACAAGGCAGAACTAAGAAAAGGTACTAAGCCATGTGGCTAAACATAGATAAGAATTATAGGTTAATTTAAATGTAAGAGCTAATAAGTAATAAGCCTGAGCTAATGGCCAAACAGTTATAAATAATAATCAACTTCTGAGTGATTATTTTATAAGCAGCTATAGGACTGTGGGTGAGAGAGATTTGTCCTGACCATGGGCCAGGTGGGACACATGAAAACTTCTGACTACAAGGAGCATACAAATTAGTATGTATATGTGTCACATTTTATTAAAAAGCTTTGCATTAAATTCTGTGGTGGTATTGTGTTCCCAAAAATATTGTGTACCTTAATAAACTTATCTGGGGTCAGAGAACAGAAAAGCCACTAGGTAGGCGGTGATAGCACACACCTTTAATCCTGGCATTCCAGTGATAGAAATCCCCCTGGATCTCTGTGAGTTCAAGGCCACATTGGAAATGGTGACACACGCCTTTAATCCCAGAAAGCCAGCCTTTAATCCCAGGGAGTGGTGGTAGATAGCAGAAAGATATATAAGGCGTGAGGACGAGAAACTAGAGGCATTTGGCTGGTTAAGCATTCAGGCTTTTGAGCAGTAATTCAGCTGAGACCCATTCCGGATGAGGACTCAGAGGCCTCCAGTCTGAGGAGACAAGACCAGCTGAGGATCCGGCGAGGTGAGATAGCTGTGGCTTGTTCTGTCTCTCTGATCTACCAGCATGGACCCCAATAACTGGCCTCGGGTTTGATTTTATTAATAAGAACTTTTAAGATTCCTGCAACAAAAGTCTGAGATAGATTTTTAGGATTGTATCAGGAACTATTTTTGAGATTGTTCAACATCAAATTTTAGGAGTATTTCTGTACATCTGAGTGGCTATATTTCATGGAATGTTTTTCCTGGCTGTGTAGCTGGAGTTATCTTCAGTCCCTTCAGGTTGGTAGCCACTCAGACTCAAATAAACATACACAGGCCCATATTATTTAAAACTGCTTGGCCATTAGCTCAGATCTACCACTAACTAGTTCTTACATTTTTCTTAATCTAGATGTTGCCACATTTTCTGTGGCTTTACCTGTGTGCCTGTTACATGCTGCTCCCTGGACAGTGGGCTGGTGTCTCCTGACTCAGCCTTTCTCTTTCCACAATTTTCTTCTCTGTTTGTCCTGCCTATACTTACTGCCTGGCTACTGGCCAATCAGCATTATATTTATATAGAGCAATATCTACAGCACTTCCCCTTTTCTTTTTTTTAAAAAGATTTTGACTTTAACATAGTAAATTTACATATAACAAAACAATTATCAAACAAGAATTATAGTTACAATATCTAGTCTATTTGTATTTGGCAAAATTAAAGAAGATATCCTGTATATCCTATATTTGTGAGTCTAAAGTTTTATATATAACTTATCATTTATCATTACTAAGGAAATTATAACTATCCAGTCTTCAACTACCTCAAAGACCTCAGAAAGATATAATATTACTTGAGAAATGGGAGAAGGACACAAGCAACTTTCAGGAGTCTTGCAAGAATAGACAGAGACAGCTGATAGCCTGGATAGTCATCCAAAGTTCCTCTGTAAAGTTGGGGCATCTGTCTTCAGCCCACAGGCCTAGTGTCTCTCAGTCACTTCTCTCTGTGTTCTGTAGAATGTCTGGCAGTTTTCTCTGTGAAGCAGGAACCTGAAAAAACCATTTTACCAAGCAAAGTTCAGTGGTCACCGTCCTATTAGTCCTTCATGTCCAGTCAATTAAGCAGTACAGCCAAGAACAGTTTCTTGCCTGAATAGCTATTTTTGCCAAGAAGATAAACTCCATATGGAGTGTCTTTGATGCCCATCCTCCTCTCTGAAGTAAATTGGTGCTGCCAGGAGCAGACATGTCTCACTGTCCAGAAAGTCTAAAATTTTAAAACATTTTAAATGCCATTTTCTGTAGGTCTTTAAAGTGTTTGAAGATTACCTATATATCTGAAATATATCTTTGTATACCTAGAAAACTTAACTAACATGGCTACAAGTTTGACTATCATAGAAGACTAATTATTAATCTGTAGTTTTTAATTTTCTATTACAATCTAAGTGAGTTACATAAACATAATACCTCAAACAAGAGTAGAAATATATATACAGTATAACAAAATTATGTTTGAACTTGTATCAATAAACTAAAATTCATAGCAATGTAAAACCTTTTAAACAAGTTGATCTTTAAAAGTAGATTCAATAATCTACCCTTTCATCCTATCATATCTATATCATGGCTGTTTTCATATTGTATTTACTAGAACATGCTTACCAAGCTATTTGACAAAATATCTTTAAAATGAATGTTTAAGTTTTTGAAATATAATTATTACCTCATGCAAACCTTGCCATTCATTTGACAAGGAAACTATTAAATAACAAATCAAACTGAAGAGATAAACAATAGTAAACTCAGTCTAAGACTATTGTAGTGAATAATTAGTGAAATTATTTCTGCTTTATCTCAGAATATGTATGTGTTGATGTGTTATTTTAACCACACTTTGCATATTGATATTCCACTATTTTATTATCTTTCCTTTTAGTGCAGCTCCACTAGACCTTGTTCATAGTTCTGGAACAAGGTTTCTTTTACAACAGTATATTTAAACATTGTTAACAATATTTATGGTGGGGAACTGTCCTCATTAATGAAAATATGCTCAATACTTAGCTCAAAGTTGAGTAGTTACAGCATTCTGATACTAACTCATAAATAGAATGCTACTGTGACTTCACAACTTACCATTCATTTCACAGTTGAAGCCACAGATAGACACACACACACACACACACACACACACACACACACACACACACACAAACATACAAACACACCTTTTAATTTGTCTCTCACCAAATTTGTGTTAAAACCATTATAGTGATAATAGAGGGTAGTTCTTTTCAAAACCGATTGATTCACTTCCTTGTGAAGTTCCTATGGGACGGTTAAACATGTACTCTTTCTATAGGGCAAAAAAACAAGACACTTCAGAAGCAAACAATAGATCTCCTCCCACATAAAACACTTGGCACCTTGATTTTTGTTTCACTGCCACTTGGAGTTGTGAAAATCAATATTCTATCATTTAACAGCTATCCACTCCATGGTAATAGCTCATGAGAACAAAGTTCTGAAAAACCAGATCTATACCACATTCTTTACTCAATAAAATTCTGCACGATTTTCAGTAGATCCAATGAATCTGATTTTCTTTAACAGTTGTTTTAGTACTCTTACTGCTGCAGTATTATGACCACACCTAGATGATACTAATGCTTCAATTTTTATTCCTGTGTGTTGTTTCCTTAAAATGGGATGGTAGAAAAAAAATCACTGATAATTATTGTTTTATCCCAGTCCTTTAATAGATATTGAACCAATTACTTTTTTGATATATAGAGATAAGATATAGATTTTGATTTAAATTCGATTAATGTTGAAGTGGTTAATTTATTGATCCATAGATGGAAGAATGACTTATATTTAGCTTTGTGGAGTAGCAAATGCCTGGAATTATATATCATGCATTGGAATAACACTGAAGTGTTATATTTATAAGTTCCTTGTATTCTTATTCTCATTCAGGATGCAGAAAATGATTGTCATTGTAAAAGAAGCCAAGGCTGGAGATGTAGCTTGGTTGAGATAATGCTTAACTAGCATTCTCAAAGCCTTGTTTTCAATCCCTAGATCCACATAAACACATCATAGAGGCATATCATAGTAATAAAATCCTAGAATCAGATATTGGGTGAAATGCTGAAAGATCAGAGAAGTAAAGGAGCAGCCAGTGTCTCCTCTCACCTCCATGATTCCTCAGACCAAAAAGGACCAAGCTCTTGTCTCTGCCCACCTTATATTCCTCTCTCTGCTCAGGCATATCACTTCTTGTTTCCTGTCTGTACAGATCTCCAGCTCTCTGTGGTTAACTAATGGCTAGCTCTACCCTCTGATCTTCAGGCAAGCTTTATCTGTTAGAGCACCAACAAAAATATCACTACAGCAAATGCCTTTAAATTCGGCATATTGGAAAAGGAAGAAGTAGCAGAACTTCAAGATCATGTTCATCTGCATAGCACATTAGAAGACAATCCAGACTTTTATGATAAAAAATGTAAAAGTCATTACTCTGAGGTGCCATTCCTCAAAAAGATCCTGACATGCTAGTACTGGTCAGGAGAAAAATTTCTTTGGGCTTAATGTCAGTAAAACTAACAATGTAATATTGCAACTGAATGCTTATCTGTCTCAGAAAGGGGAAATATTTACTGAAAAAAATGGGTAAATTAAAATAAAAACCCCACAAAGTTGGTACAAAATTTGCCTGCTTTAAAATCTCAGTGGTGTGTCAGATGAGGATGAACCTGTATTGCTTAGCACAATTTATTGCTTTGCCCTTCTTCTCCGTTTGCACTGTTAATTCTTGTCAGCATAAAATTATGCAGGCCATTGTGCTTAATTAACATGAGATTAACTCATCATTGTCTCCATAGAGTAAACCTACTTAGAATCATGATTTTCTGACAGGAGTATAATATATGTTGATTTCACTAACATTTACATAAATGCTTTCTAAAAGAAATTAATACGTTTAAATTTTTCTTATAAATGGCTTTCTGAATCATTGGCAACAAATTCTGAGTAATAGCAAATGTATTAAAATGTAAGCTAATTATTTATTTATCCATTGTGAAGGTTTGAGTTTCCATATTTTTTTTACTAAGACCCCAGTAGAAAGATCATCTCTACAAAAAAAAAAAAAAAGAAAGATCATCTCTAGTTTATCCTCATTTTTCCTATTTAAAAGATGAATGCTAGCAAAATCACTACATTTGCGAGCTCCTTAAACCTTATCAGACAACTTCTGAATTCTAACACTCAAGGTAATTGATGTTTACATTAAATTTTAAGAAGCTCCACTTTCATCACTGACATTTGTTTTTGTACATCACAAATGTTTGCCACCAAAGTTTTGTTTATTTGATTGTGTTTGTTCAAATCCCGTATATTATTTAATGTAAAAGTAAAAGAAGAAAATAATATATATAATATATTCAGTAATATGACTCAGGGAGCACAAATATATGTAATTAAATAATTTAAAAATTCTATTTTTTTAAGTTCCAACTACTAATCTTTGGATTGCCACTTCTCTGAATTAAGGTCTATACAGCACGATGAGTTTATTTGAATGAGTTATTGGGTAAGATAGTCTTGAATAAGCTTACAATTCTATTTCATTCTCTAAATTTTAACTGATACAATATAAATACAATGTAAGTGACTAAACTCACTCTTCTACTCTATGATAGTACTCTTAGAATAGTTTCAGTGTTGTCCACATCCTCATTGTATAAATGTCAGTCATTTATGGTTACACTAAAGCAAACCCCTTAGTGAACATAATCCATGCTATTGAATTTATGCAAGCTGCATCCCTGCCATCAAAATGCTTTTTTTATTTGTCTGTTACAAAAGCAACCATATGTTTGAAGTCTATGGACTACTTTATTGCAACAGTATTGATGTAATCCCATGAGAAAACGATAATAATTTCTCAGTTATATTAGACTCAAATATTCTCCTTTTGGGAAAAATTTAAACAATTTATTCAGGTAATTCTTCATTTCATCAATTTATTAGCTATTTTTCCAATCATACAATTTTCAAGTCCAAAGAAGGCATGGCAAATTATCTCCAAATTTATATGTAACTGTAAATGTGGACCCTTTAAATAATCAGATATTATGTTTATTAAATATATTACTTTATGTTCTGCCTATATAGATAATTATGCTCTACTCTGTTTTTGGTACTGTCTCTAAAAGTATTAATGTTCTTGTAATAGTTTGCTTCTAATTTCTACTCAAATATTGGGTGATGCCCTGTGTCAGTTATCAAAAGCTACATTCATACTAATCCCAAATTGTTATCATATTATCTGACATATCAGTCAATTTAGGTTGCTAGAGTAAAGGACGTCATCTATCACCTGTCAGTTTATTTTCCTGTTGCTGGGATAATAAGTTATAGTGAAGAGCTAACATCTGACATGCCTGAGCACATGCTATCATGTACACACACCTACAAACAGGCATTCATGCAAGTATATGTTAAAATAAAATAAATATCAAATATGCATACATACATACCGTAGGGTTGCAGTCTATCATGGCACAGATCTAAAGATGTAAAGAACTTGAAAAGTCTAGTCACTTTGCATCCACAATCAATAGTATAAAGTAATGAATGAATGCATACTACTGTTCAACTTTCTCCATTCTATATAGCCTACTATTTCTTGCACAGAGAATTATCTTCTCAGCAGTCAAGATGGACCACTAAAAATCAACCAAAGGAATCAAGACAAGTAACCATGCCTATGTTCCATCATCCCCCAAATAGTTCTGGATTTTGTCAAGTTAAATCTTAACAAAATATACACCACTGTCTAGCAGTATTTTAGTCAATGACAGGTAACACATATAATGGTGGTACCATAGGATTTTATTGTCTAGTGCTACTTTACCCATCTTTGACTTGCAAATATATTCAACTATGTTGCCACAACAAAACTGTCTACCACGTTTCTCTCGATGTGTCTTGAAACTTAGTAGATATGTGACTGCACATAGGCTAAGTATATTAAATAACAAATATTTATTTCTCATAACTCTGAAGGCTAGAAGTACAAAAACACTGCACTAGAACATTTAAAATTTGGCAGGGAACCAATTCCACTCTGGCTCATAGAAGGTATGTAGGTTTGATGACGTAAGTTCAGTGGTTCACTTACCTGGCTTGCTCAATACCATGAATTGTTTTTCCAGCATATAAAAAATATATTTTTGTTTCTCACATGGCAAAATTGATGTGAGAAATGATGTCTTCTGAGTCAATTTTCAACTTCACTAGTTCTTTATGGTAGGCTACTGGATTAGTATTTAATTTCCTTCAAAAATGTTATGTGTGGATAGCTTCATAATGAGTTGGTATTTCATATAAAAATTTTAAACTAACAACTATTCAGTCCACTCTCTACAACAGGGAGAGCTAAGGTCACAAATATAATTATTAGATGGCCTTAAGAGGGGAAGAATATATTGAATATTCCAGATAAGCCTAATGTATTCATGATTCTGGAAGAAAGAGAAATAAGGGACCTAAATCAGTGGGAGATTTTGTAGATAATATGCTGCTATATTTTTTGCATGGATGGAAATTGAGGAATAGACCACAAGTCCAAATACAGGAGGTCTCTGGCACGATAGCCAAGTAAAGATGTACTGTCCTACTGAGATCTTCTGGAGAACAGCACTCCTGAAAATATCTGATTTTGGTGCAGCGGTAATTTGTACTTTGTCATAGCTATGATATAATGAGCTTTAGGTTTCTTAAAAAAAGGTATTAATAATATCTCAAGTGTTCCTCATCTACAGATTTGCCATAGAGCATCTTCTCTGTATAAGAATAAGCCAAGGGAGGAATGCCAAGGAGTAAATTTAGATATTTGGGGACTCATGAGAAGATAGCTTCTCTGAACATTTTAACCTACTCAGGTCCACAGTCAAATATGCTACATCTTCCTTATGATTAGCCATTTCTGTTTCTAATGTTATTAATGACAAGGTCATTCATTATAAGAGACATAATTAGTATAAAACAATTTCATATATTCATAACAAAACATAGCATTACTCTCATACTATTCAAAACATAACAGCAGACCTGTTAAGTCAAGACACCCCATGCTGTCTTTTGAATTTTGAAACAAAGATTAGGAGATTATCTAAGAATAAAATAGTTCATGAAATTTTACTTCCTTTTTCAACTTCCCCATTTCCTCTAAATAGTATTCTTATTAGTTTTACTGTAATAGACATAGTATAAGTACTAAATACCAAACTAAATTATTATCAGGTGAAGGAGGTGGATAAATACTCCCTTGTATTGGACCTATATCCATTAGGTATTAAGAGAAAGTCTGCACCATTTATGGATTGTTTATTGTGTGCATTTTCTTTGTATGAAATACAGTTTACATGCTCTGCAACACAATGAAGTAGTGAAGAGACCATTAAGCAGTTGAACTGCAGACATGTTCATATAGATTGCAGTGTATATGCTCATCTTCAAAACTGTCCATATATTTCCATTTCTGTTTTTGAAATAGCATCCAGACAGTGAAGGGAAACACACATTTTCCGTGGTTTTCATAACCTTTTCTCAGATGCCATACTATTTTAGAAAACATTTTAGTTAATTATAGACAGTATGTTCATATCTGTAATCAGAACTTTCTTTAGAGGAAATGATGAAGCTGAAAAACAAAGTAAAATTTTATTAACTATTTAATTCTTAGATAATCATCTGACCTTTGTTTCAGACATCACAAAACAGTATGCAATGTCTTGATATAACATAGTCTGATATTGAGTTTTGAATAGTAGGAGAATAATGACATATTCCATTGTGAACACACACACACACACACACACACACACACACACATATATATATATATATATATATATATATATATATATATATATATATATAATATTCTCGTATACATTTGAAATTTGACTTCTGTTGGTTTACCCAGAATGGTTTGTTTATAGATTGTTCTGATTTCCTATGGAGGCATGTGAGAATGTCTTCACTTAAACATTCATTATGACTAGAAAAATATTTTAACATCAATGCAAGTGTTATTAATTATAAACTGCTGAATAGCAGACAAGTTAGAAAAGCTGTATTTTCTCCTTATTTATTCATTCATATGAAGGAAGGAACACAAGTCTTTATGCAATCTGGGCAATCATTCCACCATTGAGCTACTTATTCAGTCCTCCTTTACTTTTCATTTGAAACAGGGACTCGGCATTGCCGCTGAAGTTTTGAACCTACTCAATAGCTCAGAATAACCTTATATAATCCTCTTGCCTCAGCTTCCTGATTAGCTGGGATTATAAGCCTTTACCGCCAGGCTTGGCTTCATTTTTAATGTTTTTTTTAATAATTTATGTTCATGAAAAATGTCAAAGGAGATTTGATAATATCCAAAGAGTTAAAACAATAACTCCTAAAGAAGAACGCTTGTTTTACAACATAGCCATCTTCAGTCTGGATGCTATTTAGTTGTCTCAGTTTAAGTCATAATCTCATTAACTCCTTCAAAAGCCTGAATGTAGTGAGATAAAAAAGAACCCTGCAAATCTTACTTAACTGTTGGATATCAACAGCCATCCTTTAAGTAAAGTCTTAGCTGCCTGAACACTGGAGAACAACATGTCACCCCAGGGAATATGAGTAATATGAGAGTAAAATGTGGGTTTGTAGTGTAATGAATATTGGGATTCAGTAGACAACACATAAAGGATTAATAGTAAGTCTCTGGTTTTGGTGAAAAAAAAAACATAATACAGTGAAGGGATGATGTCAAAGATTAAGCAAAACCCAAAGCGATTAACTAGGAGAGATATTTAAGATTTACTTCCTTCTTCCACATGAGAGATTTTGCAAAAGATAGGCTGAATCTCTGATAGCAAAGCTACATCTAAAGAGATTGTAGCTCAGCCCAGGAAAGAAGGTAGAATTATGGAGAAATTATTTTGGCCATTCCACGTAGTTAAAAGGATATTTATTTAATGGCGTAACTCACAAATTAAGTAATAGGTAGGTTGCAGGGTCTGGGGAAGGTGTAATGCAGTCCAGCGGTGTTCTCCTGAGCTCTGCACAGTCCACCTTCACCTTTCAGCGTCCCGGCACAGAGCACGCACAGAGAGAGCGCTGGCCCATCCAGCTCTCGGGTCTCCAGGCGCCTCCCCTGGCCCCGCCTCGTAGGCGTGACAGTTGCCAGAGTCTCAATGGGGGTTGGAACTTCCAGATCCAAGCTGGAATGGCTACCCACTACAGTAGAACCAACACCCCTTAATTTGAAGACAAGCAGATAAATACATACTAATAGAGAGACTGAATGTTAAAGAAGACATTCAGATGACTGATAATTACATGCAACATTCCTATTAACAGTTTAGCATAGATACCACCATTTCATGCTTACCAAAATGAATTAGTGAAAAGGAGACACAAAGGAGCAGAGGAGTTTGAGAACAACCAGAAGGCTCATGCATTGCTAGGAGCATGCAAATTCTAAGATTTCTTTAGAAAACCCTGCCATTAAAGTCGAACATATTCATACATCTTGCTCAGCAGCTCTTGTCTCACATGTAGACCACTATTTGTTTTCTGGTTTTGGCTGCATTAAAAGCAACACAGTCTCAGTGATTTGCGCAACATATATATTTTCTCATAGTTCCAGAAGTTAGAATTCAAGATACAGATTTCATCACAATGAGTTTCTTCTGGGGACCATGAGGTGGGTCTGCTTTAGGCTTCTACTCCTTAAATGTAAATGGACATGTCTTTATGGTTTTTTTTTTCATTAGCCTATGGCCTTTCTCTGACAGAGTCTCAATTCTCATATAATGATTTTATTCATACTGTTTTGTGACAAATCTGTTTGACCTCATATTAACTTCCATGATGCAATAGAGACTCTAAAAAATAAGGACAGTTACACATTTAGTAATGGAAGTTAGGCATTCAAACATTGATTTGAGAGAGAAAGAGATAATTTAGACTATGACATTATTCAACAAAGCAATATGCTTACAAAAGCCCGGAACAAAAATGTTAATTATAGTAATAGTCATAACTTCTCCAAAGTATAAACTATTTAAGTTTACATAACAAACAGAATGAAATTCTGTTCCGTATAAATTGTGGACTCCCAAACAGAACATAAGCATTATTTACATAAATGGAACACAAGAAAGCAAAGAAATGATTATATGCTTTTACAGTATCATTTATATAGGATACAAAAACAAGGAAAAAAACTTATTTCTAATGCTAAAAGTAAAACCAGGGGATGCTATCAATTTGGACAGGATTGTTACAACAGGGAGCATGACAATTCAATATTTACTTATTGAGCTTATCTGGGTCTATCTGGTGTGTAAAAGGTCATTCACTTAATGTTATAGTTTAGATCTTGAATGTTTCTTATAGGTATGTGTTTTAAAAGCCCTTTCTCAAGTTTGATCACAGGGACTGTGCCTTGGAGGTAATATAAAGACCCTACCATCTCCCTGATAGATTTTCCTCTTGGAATCCAAAGTGAGCAACTTCCTGTACTATTGGCTGCTCATGATGAGGCACTTTCTTACTACTGAGTGTACGGTTTCTCTCCATGTGATGCTTTCTGACAGCTTGCTGAGGTTGCCATAGCAATGAGGAACAGAGACACTGTCCTACTTGTAGCAGGAATCTTAAAAGTTCTTATTAATAAAATCAAACCTGAGGCCAGTTATTGGGGTGAATGCTGGAAGATCAGAGAAGCAGAACAAGCTACAGCTACCTCACCTCTCCAGTTCCTCAGCTGATACTGTTTCCTCAGACTGGAAACCTCTGAGTCCTCATCCAAACGGGTCTCAGCTGAACTGTGCTGTTCCAAAACCTGAAAGCTTAACCAGCCAAATGCTTAACCAGCAAAATGCTGCTAGCTTCTGGTCTCCACGCCTTATATAATTTTCTGTTTTTTGCCATCACTCCCTGGGATTAAAGGCTCACTTCTTGGGATTAAAGGCGTGAGTCACCATGCCTGGCTGTTTCCAATGTGGCGTTGAACTCACAGAGATCCAGAGGGATTTCTGTCTCTGGAATGCTGGGATTAAATGTGTGTGCTACCACTGCCTAACCTCTATGTTTAATATTGTGGCTGTCCTGTTCTCTGACCCCAGATAAGTTCATTAGGGTGCACAATATTTTGGGGAACACAATACTACCACACCTACTAGTTTCAGGCCAGGAAGTCTGATTGTCAAATTCTGGCAACTTTTGGCCGTCTCAGTCATCCTTGCCACTTCAGCAGTATTAGTAGTTCATTCATGACTGACTGTACAGTCAGCCAAATCGGCCCAGCTAGCAACTCAATATATTTGAACTAGCTGGGGTTGCAAATCCAGAGCTGATGTTGGAGTGAACTGATGAAGGAAGATGAGACATGAGACTTCAGAATCTGGCTCGAGCAGGAAGCTCAGACTTCAGGAGTTTGTGCTGTTTCTGAAAGAACCCTGAAGGCTTTTTTTTTTCTTTAATTCTTTATTAAGAAATTTTCTACTCACTCTACATACCACCCACAGACCCCCCCTTCTCCCTCCTCTCATTCTCCAGCCCTCCCTCCCAAGCCACCCCACATCCCCACATTCCCAAATTAAGGTGTCCCATGGGGAGTCAGAAGAGCCCAGCACACTGAGCCTAGGCAGGTCCAAGCCCCTCCCCACTGCACCAAGGCTGCACAAGGCATCACACCACAGGCACCAGGCTCCCAAAGGCCTGCCCATGCACCAGGGATGGATCGATCCCCCTGCCTGGGTGTCCTCCAAACAGTTCTAGAGGGTGCTTGGACTGGTCTACTCTGGTGACCAGTCTAGTGAATAACCTAACCTTTATCACAGAGCCTTTGTCCAGTGACTGATGGAGGCAGATGCAGAGATACACGGCCAGGTGCCAGACTGAGCTCCGGGAATCCAATCAATGAGAGAGAGGAGGGATTCTGCAGGCAGCAGACATCGAGATCATGATGGAAAGATGAGCAGAGATGACAGGCCACACTAGTGGAAGCCCATGAACTGTAGACTAGTAGCTCTGGCCCTGAAGACTTTTGAGGCTAGATCCTAGAAGGTTCACTCACCGTAGAAGGAAGATGGGCCAGGAATAGATTGTCCGAAGCTACATGGAACTGAGACTTCTGACTGAGTCAAGGAATTCCCTGGATCCAATATCTAGGAGTTGATCAGTAGCTATGTGCAGGGCGTTTAATTCCCTCCCAATCTCAAAAAAACTTCACAAGCATTTAGGAGACATTCTTCCTTGCAGCTGCTTTCAGCTCCTAAGACCCTATCATTTCAGAACAGCTTTTCAAACCTTCTAGACTTACAGCTTTGGAGATCCATGGCTACTGACTTCTAGACCAGCTGCTCTCCAGACCTGCTGATCTAGACCTCTAGATGTCCCCGAGACAGACTTATTGCTATACTTGCTGTTCCTGTGCCATAGGCCTACTCAGCAAGAGACAATAGATTTTAGATCTATGATAGTTCTATATTACCGTTCTGATGCTACTCAGAGTTCAAAACTGATTTATTTAAATACTGTGTCAATCTGTTTTAAGTTCTTTTTTCCTATTGTCACTAATTCCTTATTAAGAAAATCCTTACTCCTCAAGTTTGTGTTCCTTGATGTTCCCTACTGTATTCTTGAAGAAGATTGGGACATAAACCCTGCATAACATAGAAGATGATCTCTACCAACTACATTTTTAACAAAAGCCCTAAACCAACACAGCTCACTAAGTATGGACTGAAGTTCCCAAAACAGAGAGCAAAAGAGAATATTATTGTAATTATGCTGATTCATCTCAGATATTTTTGCATCAGCAGAAAGCAGAGAAACAGCCCCTAGAAATTTTGGCATTAATGAAAATATATAACAAAATTTTGAATAAATGAATCTAATGTCTGAGTGAGGCAATACATCCTGGTATTTGTTTGTATCACACATGTTAGCGCCATCTTGATACATCAGTTTAACGGTAAAATTCAAAAATTTAAAACTTGAACAGTCTTGAGAAATTGACTCTACAGGAAAGGGTGCTGTAAAGATTGTCAACCAATGTCCAGTCGATGGGACCCACATGGAAGGAGAAAAGAAACAAGCTGCTCTTTCCTCTACATACGCACTGTGAATGAACAGTAACACATATATACAAATATACACACTCACACATACTAATAAATAAACATAAAATCAGCTTCTTGAATGATTTCGGCCCTTCAGTATAATTGAACTTTGAACATTGTTCCTTTATGTACAAATTTCTTGCCTTTGAATAGAAGATTTAACATGATATTTTTCATAATAACTTAATTTGTCATTGCTGGAAACTAGTACCTGACATTTAGAATGAGTCTTCCTATCTTTAATGCTCCCTCATAGACATGCCAGAATTTTTCTTCTAGATGATTCTAGATCCTGCCAAGTTGGTCACTAATATTAATCATGACTTCCTCTCCCAAAATTTTTTTATATTTAGATTTCTATGGGTTCATTGATTTAGGTTGACACATTGAAGTTAGAATCTGTAAACCTCACTAATAAATTCCTCATTTTCTAATAGAGGAGGTAGCATTCAAGTTCTTATTTTTATAATTGAAAAATTATAACTAAGTTCAGTCATAGAATTAAATTTAATTGTAGGATTACATTTTTAATGTTATCAATTTTGACAAAGTGATTACATATTCCCAGTGGCGTCTACTTATGTGGAAATAATAGAGTATTCTTTTGTAAAATGTCTGTTTATGATAATATCAAACTTAAAAAAATACATTACTGCTAATAGATATTATTTTGTGCTAGGATTTCATAGAGATATAACTAAGCAATGAAAGAAAAATAAACATTATTAAACATAAATCAGAAATATGCCCAAGCCCAGACAAGCACCTTGGACTTGCAGAGTATTACCAGTGATTCTCAAAGAGGATGATGTAAGATAAGGGGAGTAAGACATTCATACAGTTTAATAGCTGAAACAATGATTGGCTATTGTGTGCTGGGGTAGGAGATGAGAGTACTTACAAAAAGTCAAATTTTAAAGAAAATGAGGAATACAAACAAACAAATATATATCATGTCTGAGCGCATTTCAGAGTATTGTGCTGTTCATATTGAATACTTTCTGTAAGCTAACAGAACCCAGGAAATTATGACTCTTGGGTCAACTCATGTACTACACAAGAAAACTTAAAATGAAATAGCTCTATTGAGCTTTTTGCATCCGCTATGGTAAAGCAATATTTTACACTGAAACTTCTATAAAGAATAAAACAAATATCACGAAACAAGAACAACACACAATAGGAAGAAACATGAACTGAAGTTACTCTTAAGCTACAGTTGCCTGATATTTGCTCCATTGCTTTCCAGAAATATTCATAGATGGCAGGTGGAGGTCAGATTCATCAAGTGTTTGGATTTGAAGATCAGTGGAGAGAGAGAACATGAAATGCAACAAGTATTTTTGTATTTCTAACTACAAACCCAGATTTAAGTGTTATTTCCTTTTTTCAAGTGTTCATGAGGCAGGTAACACTTTCAAGCATGCCGACAAAATCATTTCAAAATAGTACACAAATACTATGTTAGGAAATATCAAAGTACTTAAAAGACATTTTTATTATTCAAGCCATGAATTTTTCTGTTATGAAATTGGAAGTGTGAAGTATATTGTGAACTGTATTGGAATAAGGATTACCCAGGACATTAGTGGGATACAAATTTGGGTGTGTCTGTGAAGGAGTTTTGAGATATGATTAATGGAAGGGTAATATTTACCCTGAATGTGGGCAGCATGGTGACATGTATGTAGCTGGACTTTTCTCCAGTCCTGCCTGGCTCATGGTCAGGACAAATCTCTCTCACCCACCAGTCCTGCAGTCACTCAGACCCAACCGAGTGAACACACAGAGATTTATATTGCTTACAAACTATATGGCTGTGGCAGGCTTCTTGTTATCTAGTTCTTTTATCTTAAATTAACCCATTTCTATTAATCTATACTTTGTCACGTGGCTTGGGGCTTACTAGTACTTTACATTTTGCTATTCATGGTCGTGGCTGGCAGCTTCTCCTCCCTCAGCCTTCCTGTTCCCAGAATTCTCTTCTCTCCTTGTTCCACCTACACTTCCTGCCTAGCTACTGGCAAATCACTGTTTTATTTATTAACCAACCAGAGCAACACATTGAACATACAGAACATCCCACAGCACATGTGCTGATGTCCTGAAGTGAAAAGGGAGAAATGAAGAAGTGAACATTGTTATTCCCCTCTTATTACTTCCTGATCTACCTAGTGTGGTGATATTTTATTCCTATATTAATAAATAAAGTTTCCCTGGAGATCAGAGGAAATAGCAAGCCATTAACACAAAAGTCAGGGAGTGGTAGCACACGCTCTTATCTGATCACTTGGCAGGCAGGGTCTCTGTGTGTTCAAAGCCACACTAGGGAACAGAGCTAAGCGTGGTGACACACGCCATTAATCCCAGCACCAACCATAGAGACCTGGAGGTCTGTACAGATTGGCAGTGAAAAGGAAGTGAGTTAGCTGGGCTAAGAGCCAATGAGAGGGCAGAAAAGCAAGGCATATAAAGGCATGGGTAGACATGAAGTAGACATTTGGAAGCTGCAGATTTGATGAGGTAAGGTTGGCTGGTGGCTATTCCTATTTCCCTGATCTCTCTAAGGCTTTCACCCCTATATGTGGCTCTGTGTTTTTTATTCAATAAGACCATTTAGAGATTTGTCTACAACCCAGAAGTGAACTTTTCATGTAACCATGTCATGCCCACCATCCATGAACTATGAGCCAAAATAAACCTTTTACTTCTTAGTTTGCTAACTCTCAGTTATTTGGTCAGACAAAGGAGAAATCAATAGTCTTACCATATCAAAGATTAAATAGTTTTAGAATAATTTTGTTTTATGATCTTGAAGCAATATTTTCCTTTCATAGATCATTTAATGTTTTTTGTATGTGTTTACCATTATGAAGAAGTATTTATCACATCTATAGAAATATGAAGAAAAAATATTGAAGTATATGAAATATATTAGAATAAATATGCAATTTAAGAAGCTGGTGGTTATTTTAATAAATTCAACTTAGAAAAATTCAAATTTCACATTCACTAATAATGTACCAATTCACTGTTTATTTTAAGGAAATATGAAAAATAAAAATTTAAATTTATTTTAATTTTCTCCCATTATTTATAGCCAAAATTGTTAATTATAGCTTTTGTTAGAAAAATGAAAGCATCCTATAGGTGTCATCCTTGTCCAACTCATGTAAAGGAAGCCATGCTGGTAAGACTTTATGGATGTATCTTCTGATATTAGAGGAAACATAATCTCCCATCAAACTCCCCAATCTTCTGGCTCTTACAGTCTTCCTCAAGGAAGAGCATAACAATTGCTTGCTCAGTGCAAAATAGTCAGCCTTGAAACATGCACATAACAAATATTACTTGGGCTGAATGGGTTATATTTAGGTATATATATATATATATATATATATATATATATATATATATATATTCATAAACACACATATGTACATATAATAACACACACATATAATATATATTCCATACAAGTATATGAATATTATAAGAATCAGTGAAGACAGAGAACAAGAATTTGAAGGAGACTGAGAGGGATATATAGCATGGTATAGAGGGAGAAAAGAATTTTTGTAATTATAGCATATAAAAATTAAAATGTAATAACTTCCTCATAGTTTATATTATCCTACTCTGTTTTAAGGTTTAAATTTAATGGTGGCCTATACAACAAATTAGGATGCATTTGTTGATTGGAAAATCTTGCTATGTAATCCATGGTGGACTTGAAATCACAGTCCTCTTGCTCAGTATCCCAAGTGCTGCAGGTGTAGGCATGTGCTGCCCTACACATTTCCCATATTAAGTATTAATTTCTAGGTTAATTGCATAAATTTTGATTAATAATTGCTGTTAATTAAGATGTAATAAGGTATAAGACACATTACAAGAATATTTTAGAATGAACCTTCAAAAATTATCTGAGAAACTTCTCTCCTTTACTCAGTTAATACCTATTTACTAACCAGGTACAATGAATCAACCTCTTGGGGTTTTGTTTGCGGATATTAGAATAATAATCCTAGTTTTTCTAATTTATTCTAAAGAAAGACAAGAAATAATTAGAATAATTTGGACAGTGTATTTTATATTCTGCATTGAAAATGCTCAATGGAAAAAAAAAAGAGAGAAGTAGAGAGTGAGACTGTAAATGGCCAAGGAAGAATGTTGAAATTTTTCATAGGCTATGAAGGCAGTCTTTTGACAACATGTATATGTGTGTGTGTGTGTGTGTGTGTGTGTGTGTGTGTGTGTGTGTGTACACAAAATTATCATGAGAATATTCTGAGAGCAAAGTTTTGTGATAAAATGTTGGAAGGAGAAAAGAGAATTGGGGAATTAGGTAACTATATTATTATTTCAAAAAATAAGTAAAAAAAAAAAATACAATCTCCAATACACAGTCCTTAAAGTCATGGCTTGACTGCTGGATCCAAGATGAAGGGAATACATCAAGGCACCTAGAACAGGAGAAGGAAGATGAGGAAGCAATGTCATTATTGTGTTTAATTTACCAAGGAACTGGTGAGACTGTCCAAGGACTTCAGCTTTGCTTCTGAGGAAAATGGGAAACCATTGCAGGCTTATGAGTGGCTGTAGTTCTTTGTGGTTGGTTTCTGGGAACAAATTTTTGGAGAGCCTTAAAACAATCTGTCCTAGAGAAGAAAACAGCTTGCTATGAAGAAATAATAGCAGCAATGATGGGAAAGCATTCTTGAAAGAGCACACACACACAAAAAAACATATTAGTGATGCATGAGCATATGATGTGGCAAGCTGAACATATACAAGAACTGTATCATGATTTGTCTAGAGTAACTGAAGGATGAAAGGATGGATTGTTATAAATAGGGATAGAGAGGACTATGAATGGAGCACTTCTGTGTGAGAAACCCTGAATCCCTATGAGATTTTTTTCATAATAAAAGGGTTAGAAGAAAAACAAGCCTTGTAGCAGTATAAGATTTGAGACTTTTGTCATGGAACAAAGGTATTTGCATTTAATTTATTCCCTCAAAACTAATGTTAATTCCAAGAAAATGAGAGTGAATAAAATATTAAAGAAGATTAAGACAAGTCAAGGTGTTAATTTCTTATAGAAAATCTTTTGAAAAGTAATAATAATTGTAGAGAAACCAAGGACAACTTGTGGTACAAACCATGGCAATATTGCGTATGTTTTACACCATGTTGATTTCATGGAAAAACTAGAAATGTTTTAGTTATAACTTAGTTACAAAAAGAAAAATATATTTGGGGGGATGTTTCTTTTCAATTTGCTTTGGCTTTCTCAAAGACCAACATATTTAAGGTCAAAAAACTTAAGTTGACCTTTACAGTTTTTCATTAATTGTGTCAGCATTCTCTAAATATATTTTGGTACATTTAGATATTCTCTGCTTGGTGAAATGAAGCAACCACGGTATTAGTGGAAGATTTCTCTTTTTTTTTTTTTTTTTTTTTTTTTTTTTTGGTTTTTCGAGACAGGGTTTCTCTGTGTAGCTTTGTGCCTTTTCCTGGAACTCACTTGGTAGCCCAGGCTGGCCTCAAACTCACAGAGATCTGCCTGGCTCTGCCTCCCGAGTGCTGGGATTAAAGGCGTGTGCCACCACCGCCCAGCTTAGATTTCTCATTTTATTCCCTCATGGATAAAGTGAATTTACCCACTTTCTGTGCTTTTTGTAGATTTTGATTTGAATAATGAGAGTATCCATACAAATAAATCAATATTTGCAGTGATGATAAATATTTGTTAGATATACATAACTACTTTTTATGAAGGATAGAAAATTAGTAATAGTTAATTTTCCATTCTTATGGATGAAACAATGATTATGTATTAATACTGTAAACGCTATTGCTTTGGAGTTATTTATATATTATTTCATTTAAATATTTTAATGAATACATCTGAAACAGTTATGCTAAATACACATACTAACTTCTTGGAAGTTTTGTATATACAGAAAAAGTGAGGAGCATGTGTATACCAACTTTTCTTTCATGCCACTTCTAGAATAACTTTTATTTTAAATGTAGTGTTTTTTAAGAAAAAAATGTTAATTTTCATTTTAAAAGACTTTTTAAAAGCAATATCAATAAAAACATAACTGGCCATTAACATTTCAAATGTCATAAATCTCATCTGTTTCAAGGTTTATTTTGAAGGAAAGAAAGAAACAATTTAAAGTAAAATGCTATTTAATAGTACATAAGATTTGACAATTTTACTGACTTTTATTCAAATTGGATTACTAGGAAAAATAATTAGTTTGAAATGGGGAACTTTGACTTGTTTTCAAGCAAGAAAAAAATTCCAATCCAAGTAGGAATTAATTCATCTCTAACAAAATTACTTCTGCTTGAACACATCAACACAGCCTTAGGATATTTTTGATTTTAGAATTCCAACCATCATTTTTATAAAAGTAGGAATGATAATATTTTGTCATATTGTTAACATTAATTGTTTACATGACACATATTAGATATTTTGTCAGAAACTGCTGTTCTCACATAATTCTGATCCCATAATGAGCACTCGCCTTCTGAAATATCTCGTCGAGAATGACTAATGAATACAACATCTGTAATTATTTAAATTTTATTCCTATTGTAGATTGAAATTTTATGTATGAGTAGTCTTTGAAGTAACTCTCTCAGGAAAAATAAATTTAGTAATTAAGAATGAAATGATTGCAATTATTTTCTACAATAATATTTTTCATGTTATTAAATAAAAAGGGAATGTTTTGAAGATGAGAATGTAGTTTCCCAACAACTTGCTTGTTGGAGGTTTTTTTTTTCTCTGTTTCTTCTTATTATGAAATGTGGCCATATTGCATATGACAGAAAATATTCATGTCAATTTATACACTAAAATATTATCACTATTTCATAAGTGATGTCACTTTTATAATCTTCATATATTGTAATACTTCTAATACCATTTCTTTTATTTTAACAGAATGATCACATAAATGATTTTCTCAAAGTAAATAACTTTAATCATGTGACTAAAACATACTTGTAGTCAATATTATTTCATGTATGCTGGTGATAATATGATTAGAATTTGGAGACAGAATAATGAAATTCACCATAAAATGACAACAGTTACTACTAATTATGAAACAATCCATTAAAGGTTATTAATTTAACAGAAATGTGAATAATATGAATATAAATAAACCTATGGGGTTCACCAAGGTGCAGGCATGTTCAGGAACCTGCTAGTTCTCATGACCTTAAATGAGAAAATGCAGAGTTGAAGGAGTCCGTGAGTGAGTTACTGTTGAATTGAAGCATTTATGCTTTGTTATAATATCTGACAATGAGTTATGGAATTATTTTCAGCATTTAAATCAATATTTTAATTTTGAATGATCATTCTGGGATTATTAAAAGAGAAGAATTTAAACAAACCTAAACCTTGCAGTTGCTACAGCATTTGCTCAAAACAAAGTTTGGCTATATGTTCATATGGTTATACATTTTTATCTCTTTCTCTCTTTATATACACATGTAATGCATGCGTGTATGTGCAGGCATGTGTGTGTGCAAGCATGTGTGTGTGTGTTTCTAACTTAATAATTACTAATAAAGAGATTTTAGAAAATGCATAAAGTATGGAGGATTGAAACTTAAATAGTGAACACTAACATAGAATTTTTCATACTTTATGCATTAGACTTACAAACTCACAGAAACTAGAAGGGTCTTATTATAATTAGAAATTGATGAAACTTGATGTTGGTCTTAAAAGGACAGGTAAACTCTTGCAGTAAACAAAAAACCATGTGCTGTGGTTTGATAAGTATAGTCATGAGCTAAATCCCAGTTGATGAGTTCATACTAAGAGGCCTTGTAGATGGTGGATATGATTGGAAGAAGCAAATCATTCGGTGTCTGCCTTTGACTGTTTAGATAGGCTGTTTAGATTTTTCTCAACTTGAAACAAACGAGTTTTCCCAGGTAGGGGAAACCACAAGTGAAGAATTTCCTTCATCAGATTGGCCTGTGGGCATGTCTGGGGAGTGTTTTCTTGATTAATGCTTGATATATGAGGGCCCAGCCATCTGTGACAAATGGTAAAACTAGGCATGTGACCCTGGGGCTTTTTAAGAAACAAACTGAGTCAGGGAGAGGAAGCTAGTAAGCAAGTTCCTGTCCCTAAAATCATGCCTTGACTTCAATTTATAATGAACTGCAAACCAAAATCCAAATAAACTACTTCCTATTCAATTTCCTTTTGGTCAGTTTGTCTTATCAGTACAAAAAGAAACATACTAAATAAATACGTGATACCAGAGAGTGATAAATCAATGTGATGGAGATGACCATGTTGCTTAAATAGAGCATTGCATTAGAAGAGGCCATTGTCCGGAGTGAGGTAACCCAGACGCAGAAAGGCAAACATGGTATGTACTCACTCATAAGTGGATACTAGATGTAAGTCAAAGGATAACCAGACTGCAACTGAGAACTCCAGGGAGGCTACCTAGTAAAGAGGACCCTATGAAAGACACAGGGATCGCCCAAGGACAACAGAGAAATAAATGATATCTACATGAGCAAACTGAGGGTAGAAGTGGGATAATGGAGGGCAAGGGTCGGGGAAAAGAGAGCTTAGGGAAGAGGGGGGTCCCAGCTGGATCAGGAGTATAGTGGGAGAACAGAGAGGGAGATACCATGACAAATGAAGACCCCAGAGGAATAGGAAGAAGCAGAGTGCTAAAGAGGTCCCCAGAAATCCACAGATACCTCCACTGTAGACTACTGGCAATGATCAAGAGAGTGCCTGAGCTGACCTGCTCTGGTGATCGGATGGCTGAACATCCTGGCTGTCATGATAGAACTCTCATCCAGTGACTGATGGAAGCGGATGCAGAGATCCACAGTCAAGCCCCAGGTGGAGCTCCGGGAGTCCAATTGGCAAGAGAGAGGAGGGATTGTATGAGCAAGAGATATTGAGACCATTATTGAAAAAAGCACAGGGACAAATAGCCAAACTAGTAGAAACACATGAACTATGAACCCATGGCTGAGGAGCCCCCATGGAACTGGACCAGGCTCTCTGTATAAGTAAGATAGTTGATTAACTTGAACTGTTTGGGAGGCCCCCAGACAGTGAAGCCAGGACCTGTCCATGGTGCATGGGCTGGCTTTTTGGAGCCTGGGGCCTATGCTGGGACACTTTGCTCAGCCTTGGTGTAGGGAGGAGGGGACTGGATCTGCCTTGGCTGAGTCTACTAGGCTGGGTTGACTCCCCAGGGGAGACCTTGCCTTGGAGGAGGTGGGAATAGGGGTGGATTGGGGGGCGAGTGCTTGGGGGGATGGGAGGAGGGAGGATGGGGGAATCTGTGGTTGATATGTGAAATTAAGTTAATTATAAAAATAATATATAGTATACTATATATAGTATATGTAATATATACTATATAAAAGTAAAAATACTATAAAAAAGTAAAAGAAAAGGCCATTGTGTGCTCGGAGTTTAAGGAGTACTTGTAGGATAGGAATGTTGAAAGAGCTGCAGAATTGGACCTTGATTTGTGAAGTATCAGAGGAAATTTGAGAGCATCTTGAAGACTATCAGAAACTTTTGAGAGTGCATTTTTAAATTCACCTAATACTTAAATATAAAATTTATATAAGAATTAAAGAATAAGTGGCCATGAATTTTTTATTTGAAAATAGATTCTTCTCTCATACCATTCATCTTAACCAGAGTTTCTCCTCCCTCCACTCCTCCCAGGCCACTCTCTCCTACCTTCACCCCAATCCACTTCCCCTCTGTCTCCCCTCAGAGAACAGCAGGCCTCCAAGAGGCAATCAGAATATATGACAAAATAAAGTACAATAAGACAGGCAAAAGCCCTTTCACTGAGTTTGAACAAGGCAACCCAAAAGGAGGAAAAGAGTCCTAAAAGCAGACAAATGAGTCAAAGACACCTGCTCCCACAGTCAGAAGTCCTATAAAAATACCAAGCAGTTAACAGACACAACCTATAGGCTGAGGACCCAGTACAGACCCATCAAGGCCCTGTGCTTGCCACTTATGAGCACATATGAGCCCTGTTCAGTTGATTCCATGGACCATGTTATCCTGGGCCTCCATCTCCTCTGACTCCAACAATCATTCTAACCCATATTGCTGGAGATTCCCTAAGGTCTGAGGGGAGGGACCTAATGGAGAACTCCAATTTAGACTCTTTCTGCCTAATGTCTGGCTGTGGGTCTCTACATCTGCTTCTATCTGTTGTCAGATAAGGCACTGGTTTTTATTTATTTTTATACCAGGATCTCACTAGGAATCTGTTTTGTTTTAGAGCAATTGTGTTTGGTTCTAGGCTAGGTCTCTGGGCTCTCCAATCCCTGGTTCCTGGCCATCCAAGCAGTGTTGGTGATTGGGATCCTTCTTGTGAAGTGGGCCTGAAGTTAAATCAGAAATTTGTTGGCCACTTTCACAAGTCCTATACCACCATTGCTCTAGCACATCTTGCATGTAAAAAAGATTGTAGGTCAAAGGTTGTCTGACGCCATGCATTTGAATTGGGAGAACAGTACAAGAGATATAAAGTGGAAAAGGAAGTGGAGAATTATGTAAATGAAACAGTTGTACATGCAATTCTCAAAAATAATGAAAAGTTCAAAAGGACTTCGGGGATATTTCACATTAATATTAAGTGATTTTTTTTTTCTGGTCAGGTGGAGCTGAAGAATCATCTATGATTAACAAAAAAAAATAATACACTGAAGTGGAAGCTTTGTGTTACTGAGACAATTGATGTTGAGTGCCTAGGGCTGAAAAAGTAGATGAAATTGGTAAGAGACTAGCATGGTTTGGGTGACATTTTCTGACACGTATTTTCTTAGACTCTGCACACAAAAATTGTGGTTGGGGACTAAGCCTGCATCTCAAGCTGTCAACAAAACCTGGTAAAATGTAAGACTCTCTCAGTTTGGTACTGATTTGTTGACATAAAAGCTGCAGGACTGAAGGGGTCAAGGAGAGATACTGAGGCTTGGCACAGTGTAGCATGGTTGGAAACCATTGAGACCAGAAGGCCATTGGTGAAGGTTCAGCTTAAGTTGCAATGAAAACTCCAGCACTTTAGAGATTCCAGGATTTGGGGATGACAAAAAAGACATGGCTTGTGTGCAGTTGAACTAGCCTGAATCAATGAGACAAGATGTGTGTGCTATGGACTGCAGAGCCAAAGGAGTGGAGATGGTCATGGCTTTGGAGCCCAGAAGATCATGAGAGAGTTCCTGGTGTCAGACTCAGAGCTATGTATACTGTTGGAATTGGTTTTGCTTTGCTTTGGTTAAAAATATGCCATGACATTTTGCCATGGAATAAAAAAAAAAAAAATGTATACTTTTTTGAGGTTTTATAGGAGCCCACAGTAGAGAGGTTTTGCATTTTTAAGGAGATACTGAATTTTTAAAAAGAACTTGGATTTTTAACATGCTGAAATATTTTAGACTACAGTATTTTAAAAGTCTGATTCTATTTTATATTGTGAAATTAATATTGATATGAACCTGGAGATGAAAAATAAAGGAATGTTAATAGTTTATATGTGGTATATTTGTAGGTCAAGTTTACAAGGAGTCCATCGTAATATTAAGTTTTTTTCTCAACTTGAAACAAACTAGAGTTACCTAGGAAAAGGGTAGCCAAGAAACTGCCTTCATCAGATTGGACTGTGAACATGTCTAAGAGATATTTTCTTGATTAATGGTTGATATGAAAAATCCCAGGCCACAACAGGAGGTGCCTATAGGTTAAGCAGGTCATTCACTATGAAGATTGTCCAAGGATATATAAAGAAATAAGCTGAGCACGTCATAGGTAGCGAACCAGAAAGCAGTGTTCCTCTATGGGCTCTTCTTCAGTTCTTGCCACCAAGTACCTGTCTTGAATTCTTGAGTAGGTTTCTCTCTATGATGGGTTATCACCAATAAGTCAAATAAACCCTTTCCTCTTCAAGTTAATTTGTGTCAGTGTTTTATCACAATAACTGAAACCAAACCAGGACAAATGATGTGTTTTCCCCTAGCCATTCCTCATTTCTTTGAATTACATGTTTTCTGCTTACTTCCATTGGCAATGACCCTCTCATCACGACATCTCATCTCGCTTTAGCTGACAGTAATAAAGCAAGTTGACCTTGTGGCTTCTGAAAGCGTGAGCCAGAATAAATCTTTCTCCTTCAGGTTGATTTTTCTCAGGCATGACTTTTATAAACAAGACAAACTACCAGATGGTTAACATTGCAATTTCTTATTATTACACATCAACAAATTGAGAAAGTCCTTTTTGGTGTGTCTTGGGAATATTTCCTCTTGCTACTAAAACACGAATTATACCAGAATCAGTGCTAGACACTAAATTTCTCTTAATATTTGAGCTCTTCTGCATGGTATTAAGATTCTTGTACAATCTTATGGAAGTCTTATTCAAAACTTTTCTTCAAGTAGAGATAAGTTGAATAAAAAATCTATCATATTTGATGTTGCATCAGTAATGATATGATGTTAGACAATTGGAGTTAATTAACTGATACAAAATCTTCATCTATGAGAAACAAGTCTCTGTGTTTACCGTGTATTGGAAATAAAAGAAGGATCACAGCCTTTGGAGTTCAAAACATATGTTATCAGGCTTCCTCTTACAATAAACATGCTATTTAGGTATCTAGACTTTGAGACCTCCTGAAATAATAATTTATATGACAATATTATTGTCAGAATGCAAAAGTATAAGAGTGCCTAAAGTTCATGTTAATCAACGCACATGTTACTATAAGTGATCATTGAATCTAAAGGTTAAAAAAAGAGATAAACACTTAATGATTAACAGTCCTCTTACTAGAAAACTGTATTAGTCTCCTAAGAAAGAAATAAAAATCTGCAACAAAATTAATCTCTGTAATATAAATATAACAGAAGTCAGATTTGACCCCAAATAGAGAGTACGTATAGAATTCTCCCCCATTTTTAGTTTTTTACCTTTTATTGAAAATAGATTATTTTCTCATTTATTATATCCTGATTACAGTTCCCCTTCCCTTTACTCCTCATAATCCCTCCCTATTTCCACTCCCATCTGCATTCACTCTTCTTATACCCCCAAAAATGGAATATACAAAAAGTGGCAACTATCAAAATACCACACAACATGAATAAACAAAATGTGACATATCCATAGAATAAAATATAATTTGAAGAAAGCTAGGAATAAGGTACTGAGTCATGATACAACAAAAACAAACAAACAAAAACTCCAAACATATGCTAGGTAAAAGCCGGGCACAAAAGATCATATATCATATGACTATACTTATATGAAATGTCTAGATAGGTAAATTCATAGGGACAGAGTTGATTCATGGTTACCAGGTTAGCAATTGTGCCAAACATGCAGAGATTGCTAAGAGGTATAGGGTGCTTTCTGGATTGAAGCAATATTCTCAAGTTGGACAGAGATAATGGTTGCCATTCTGTGAATATACTAAAAACAACTGAATTGTTCTCTGAAGGTTGAAATTTAAAAAAATATTGATGTCCACAGTACATATTTGGAACTAAAAATCAAATAGGCAAGTGGTTCACACCTCTAACCTCATCAGTCTGTAGGCTAGGCAGGAGGACTGCCATGTGTCAAAGACACCTGTACTTCATAGTGAATGCTAGAACACACCCTGAGCTATAGAGTTCAAGTAAAACCCTGTCTCAAACAAACAACAAATAAAAAATAACACTAACATGCACACACACACACACACACACACACACACACACACACGTGGAAGTGCAAGACACTTTATAAATAAACAGTGGAAGATTCAGTTAGGTGACTAGCCTGTAAATTTGCTAAATTTTAATGTGGGAAAATGCCTTACTATATGAGATTGGAAATAAAAAACTGAGAAATGGTGTAAAGATTCTCTTTTTGTAATTTTGTTGGTAGTTGAAATAGAAAGTGCAGTAATTATCTATAAAACTCAGGGAGATAATGAATGATATTTGAGAAAGAAAGAATGAACTGAGAATCACATTTCTGGACAGACTTCCACAACAAGGAACTAGGAGACTATAAGTAGGATTTGTGAGAAGGGCAATGTAGCTTCTGGGAACACATCAACAGGCACAGAAATGGATAACTGAATAATAGGTACTATGGAAGCCTAACAATGATCCTCAAAAACTGGGCCTGCATGGCGTGGAACTTGAAAACCATTAATGATCTTCCCAGATGTACCTGACTCATGTTGTTCACAGGTATGACTAAGAAAGCAAGATGAAGAGTTACCTGTGCCACATAGAAATAAATTAAAAACTGAAGTGTTAAATACTAGCATCCTCAAGGAGCTAAACTTCCTGCCATGATTTTCTGAAGATAATAAAAATTTAGAGGTTGATGGACAGGATTTGCATCAGAGTATCAAGTATTTTCTGTCTCTTGTAAAAGAAGACATGTTATTCTTAAAACAGATGTTACAATAATTTAAATTACCTAAAATAATGATACAAAATATATGCAATAAAGAATAATATCCCTCTGATTATTTAAAATAAATAAAAATGAATAGCAGTTGCATATTATGCTGATAAATCTTACATAAATGTAAGTAATTCTGCCCTTATTAATAAGAATTATTTGCATCATTTATGTTGAAATGATGCATTACTTATATAAAAGAAAGAACATTATAGCTATTAAATACTCAAGTCAATGTCTTTCTCATAGATAAAATATGAGTATAGATACACAGAACACATATTATTCATGTGAGTAAAAGACACACTTAAGTGATTTTATCTTGTTTCATAAACTGCTTTGAGAGAAATAAACTTTTTCACCAGAAATTGAAAGACCCCAGCATACTAGCTTAGCCTAACGCCATTTCGAGTAAGGTCTGAAAAGCACGGGGTGTCTACGGCCGGCCACCTGGCCCCAGAAAAGGGTACTAAAGGTCAGAAAAACAACTTGGAGCCAGACAGCAGGCGTGTCAAGCTCGGGGAAAAACCACGAGCTGTCCTGAGTTTGAACCTGGCCTCATTTGAATCGTCCAATCAGAACCCTGTAAACCATGCTCCTCGTGCTCCTGCTGCCAGACCCTATAAAAACCCTCCACTCCAGCCCGTCGGGGCACCAGTCTCTTGAGCCCCTTGAGGGACTGTGTTGCCCCGGGTACCCGTGTTCCTGAATAAAGCCTCTTGCTGTTTGCATCTGACTTGTGGTCTCGGTGTGATCTCTGGGCGAGGGTCTCTCCAGAGGGAAGACTGCCTTCGGGGGTCTTTCATTTGGGGGCTCGTCCGGGATTTGAGAGCCCCCGCCTCAGGACCACCAACCCACTGTCAGGAGGTAAGCCGGCCGGCCTTGGTGTATGTCCTCTCTGTCCTGTCTGAGTGTTGTCGGTTTGTCTGAATGTTGAATGTTGTCTGTTTGCGCGCCTGAATCGGTCTGGAGTCAGTGGGACTGAAGGAGCTGATGAGCTCGGACTTCGCCACTGCGACCCTGGAAGACGTTCCACGGGTATCTGAAGTCCCCTCTGGGGCACGGGAAGTCCCCTCTGGGGCACGGGAAGTCCCCTCTGGGGCACGGTTTTTCGGGGCCACCCCCGAATCAGAAGAATACGTGGTGCTGGTAGGGGACGGAGAATTCAAACACTCCGTGTCCCCATCTGAGTTTTTGCTTTCGGTTTTACACCGAAGCCGCGCAGCGTGTGTTAGTCTCATTTGTGTTTGTCTGTCGCTTTTTTATTTTCTGTTTAACCGTTCCCCTCCACCAGCGTGTCGTTTCCTCTCCCCGCGTTCCGCCGCTCCGGCGGCGGCGGTGGCGGGCGCCGGTGCGCCCCTCGCCTCCTCCCGTCCCAGCGGCCGCGCTGCGGCTGCGGGGGTCTGGGGCGGCGCTGGAGGGGGGGGCCTCCCCTCCTTGCTCCCCGCTCTCCCCGGCCGTCCGCATCTCCCGCGCGGGCGGAGGGTCGGGGCTGCGCCTGTCTTTCCCCACCGGGTCCGCCTGCCGGGCCACAGTTTTCCGAGTGCGGCGGCTGCGCCCGCGGCGGCCCCTGCCGCAGTGCCGGCCGCGACCCCGGCGGCTGCGCCCGCGTCGGCCCCAGTCGCGACGCCGGCTGTGACCTCCCAGACGGCCGCCCCCCCCCCCCCCCCCCCCCGTGATGACCCCGCTCGCTGGGGTCTCGGAGGAAGAAGAAGAAACAGTCCAGTCCCCCATCGCGGGCCGCCTCAGGGGCCGCCGAGCCGGCCCCCCCACTGAGTCCAAAGCCTTCCCGCTTCAGGAAGGACCCAACCATCAGTTACAATATTGGCCCTTTTCTGCCTCAGACCTTTATAATTGGAAACAACATAATCCCCCTTTCTCCAGGGATCCTGTTGCCTTGACCGGCCTAATTGAGTCCATCCTAGTGACTCACAGGCCGACTTGGGACGACTGTCAGCAGCTCCTGCAGACCCTCTTAACAGTAGAGAAAAAACAGAGAGTTTTCCTGGAGGCCCGGAAGCAGGTTCCGGGCGATGACGGGAGGCCAACCCAACTCCCAAATATCATCGATGCAGCTTTTCCCTTGACCCTCCCAGACTGGGACTTCAATACACCTGAAGGTAGGGAGCATCTACGACTCTATCGCCAGTTGCTCTTAGCGGGTCTCCGAGCGGCCACCAGAAGGCCTACCAATTTGGCTCAGGTAAGGAACGTGATACAGGAAGGAAGGAAAAGGAAAGGGGAAGGGAAGGAAAAAGGAAAGGAAAGGGAAGAAGAAGGAAAGAAAGGAAAGGAAAGGAAAGGAAAGGAAAGGAAAGGAAAGGAAAGGAAAGGAAAGGAAAGGAAAGGAAAGGAAAGGAAAGGAAAGGAAAGGAAAGGAAGAAGGAAAGGAAAGGAAAGGAAAGGAAGAAGGAAAGGAAAGGAAAGGAAAGGAAAGGAAAAAGGAAAGGAAAAGGAAAGGAAAGGAAGAATCACCCGCTGCATTTTTAGAGAGGCTGAAGGAGGCTTATAGGATGTACACTCCGTATGATCCAGAAGACCCAGGGCAAGCACCAGGTGTCATCCTGTCATTTATATACCAGTCTAGCTCAGATATCCGAACCAAATTGCAGCGGTTGGAAAGTTTGCAGGCGCTAGGTTTGCCAGATTTATTGAAGGAAGCAGAGAAAGTGTTCAATAAGAGAGAAACTCCTGAGGAGCGTGAGGAAAGGAGATGGCAGAAACAAGAGGAAAGGGACAAGAAACAGCATAGGGAAATGAAAAAGGTTTTGGCCGCCGTTGTGTCTCAGGGACAGCGGAGAGAGGGAGATAGGTCGGGAGAGCGAAGGAGGCCACCCCTTGATAAAGATCAATGCGCTAACTGTAAGGAGAAGGGACCAAGAGTCACGGGTCCTAAAGGAGACCCCCTACAAATCCTTGCCCTCAGTTTAGAGGAAGAATACCGTTTGTTTGAGGCAGAACCCCTGGAGAAATCACCTGAGGAGCTACAGAACTGGCTGAGAGAGTTCCCTCAGGCCTGGGCAGAGACTGGGGGCTTGGGGCTGGCACGCGATCAGCCGCCACTGATGATCTCTCTAAAGGCCTCCGCGACTCCTGTTTCAATCAGACAATACCCAATGTCACGGGAAGCTCATGAGGGGATCAAGCCCCATATTCGGAGGCTCCTGGACCAAGGGGTGTTAAAGCCCTGCCAGTCACCTTGGAACACCCCCCTCTTGCCTGTTAAGAAACCAGGGACAGGAGACTACAGGCCGGTCCAGGACTTGAGAGAGGTCAATAAGCGGGTGGAGGACATACACCCCACGGTGCCTAACCCCTATAACCTTCTGAACACCCTCCCACCGACCCATGTCTGGTACACTGTGCTAGACCTGAAGGATGCCTTCTTTTGTTTAAAACTGCACCCTCAAAGTCAACTGCTATTCGCTTTTGAATGGAGGGACCCAGAAAAAGGGCTCTCGGGATAGTTAACCTGGACCCGGCTCCCTCAGGGCTTCAAAAATAGCCCAACCCTCTTTGATGAGGCCCTACATGCAGATCTGGCCGGATTCCGGGTCGAACACCCAACCCTGACTCTGCTCCAGTACGTGGATGATCTACTCCTGGTGGCCAGGAGTCGAACCGAGTGCATGGAGGGCACTCGAGCCTTACTGGCCAGACTTGGGCAGAAGGGCTATAGAGCCTCAGCCAAAAAGGCCCAAGTATGCCGAGACAAGGTCACCTACCTAGGCTACACCCTGAGCGGGGGGCAAAGATGGTTAACAGAAGCAAGGAAGGAGACGATAATCTCCATCCCCCCTCCTCGGAACCCCCGCCAAGTTCGAGAATTCCTGGGTACGGCTGGGTACTGCCGCCTTTGGATTCCTGGCTTTGCTGAACTGGCAGCCCCATTATACCCCCTCACTAAACCAGGGACCATGTTCCAATGGAAAGAGGAACATCAGAAAGCGTTTCAACAGATCAAAAAGGCCTTACTCGAGGCCCTGGCTCTGGGTCTGCCAGATCTAACCAAGCCCTTTGAGCTCTTTGTGGATGAGAACTCAGGTGTTGCCAAGGGGGTACTGGTGCAAAGACTGGGACCTTGGAGGAGACCTGTAGCGTACTTATCCAAGAAATTGGACCCGGTGGCTACAGGATGGCCTCCATGCCTCCGCATGGTGGCAGCCATTGCCGTATTACTCAAAGATGCGGGAAAACTGACTCTGGGACAACCATTGACTGTGCTGGCCTCCCATGCAGTGGAGGCCTTGGTGCGACAACCACCGGACAGATGGCTTTCTAACGCCAGAATGACTTACTATCAGGCCTTACTACTGGACTCAGACCGGGTAAATTTCGGGCCGACAGTTTCCCTTAACCCTGCCACCTTGCTGCCACTGCCTAGCCCCTCCGAGGAGCATGACTGCCTCCAGATTCTAGCCGACAGATCAGCTGCTTAAGGATCCAGACGCTGTCTGGTACACCGACGGGAGCAGTTTCCTGGAAGAGGGGGAGCGCAGAGCCGGAGCAGTTATAACCACCGAATCGGAAGTGGTATGGGCATCGCCGCTCCCGCCCAGGACATCGGCCCAGTGCGCAGAACTGATTGCGCTCACCCAAGCCCTCCGGATGGCAGAAGGTAAGAAGCTCACAGTTTATACTGACAGCAGATATGCCTTCGCCACCGCGCATGTCCACGGGGAAATTTACAGACGGAGAGGTCTGCTGACGTCTTCGGGTAAGGAAATCAAAAACAAAAAAAAGAGATCCTAGACCTCCTAAAGGCCCTGTTCCTCCCACTCCAACTCAGTATTGTCCACTGCCCAGGGCATCAAAAGGATGACTCTGCGGTAGCCAGAGGGAATCGGCTGGCAGATCTGACTGCCCGAACAGTGGCTTCCCAGCCAGCAGGAAACAGCCAGTTGATGGCTATACAAGAACCACAGCCTGAGAGAGAGACCCCGTGCCCTATAGCCCAGAAGACCATGAGCTAGCAAAGAAAATGGGGGCGGACTGGGAACAAAGAAGACAGGCATATATACTAGGGGACCGGATGGTCATGCCAACCTCCCATACCCGATATATGCTGAGATTCCTCCATGCATTGACCCATTTGAGCAAAAACAAGATGAAGACCCTATTAGACAGAGAAAACACCTGGGCAGTGCTGCTGAACCAGGATCAGGTACTCCAGCAGGTAACTTCTACCTGCCCAGCCTGTGCTCAAGTCAACGCAGGAAAGGTTCATCTAAACAAGGGGGCCTGCCAAAGAGGCCATCGTCCTGGTGTTCATTGGGAAATAGACTTTACAGAAGTAAAACCTGGACTCTACGGGTACCGGTACCTCCTGGTCTTCGTGGACACCTTTTCTGGATGGATCGAGGCATTTCCAACCAAGAATGAGACGGCTAACGTGGTAATGAAGAAACTGTTGGAAGAAATCTTCCCCAGGTATGGGATGCCTCAAATATTGGGGTCGGATAACGGGCCTGCCTTCGTCTCCCAGGTAAGTCAGAAGGTGGCCAAACTATTGGGGGTTGATTGGAAACTCCATTGTGCATACCGCCCCCAGAGCTCAGGACAGGTAGAACGAGCTAATAGAACAATCAAGGAGACTTTAACCAAATTAACGCTTGCAACTGGCACTAGAGACTGGGTGCTCCTACTTCCCTTGGCTCTCTATCGAGCCCGAAATACTCCTGGCCCACACGGCCTAACCCCTTTTGAGATCATATATGGGGCCCCACCTCCTGTTGTAAACTTTCTCCATCCTGATATTTCCTCTTTTGCCACCACCCCTACTTTAGAGGCACATCTTCAAGCCCTCCAGTTGGTGCAGAGGGAGGTCTGGAAGCCCCTGGCCAAGGCTTATCAGGAGCAGCTAGACAAGCCGGTGGTGCCCCACCCCTTCCAGATCGGGGACTCCGTTTGGGTCCGACGACACCAGACCAAGAACCTGGAATCACGGTGGAAGGGGCCCTACACTGTCTTGCTGACCACCCCCACTGCACTCAAGGTCGACGGGATTGCTGCATGGATCCACGCCTCTCATGTGAAGGCTGCCAGGGAACCCGACTCAGCAGGATCCAGAAAGTCAACATGGACAGTGCGCCACACACGAAACCCCTTAAAAATAAGGTTGGCCCGCGGCTCCTCTTCCTCCCCCTCCTCTTAATCTCTGCCTACCCCCAGGGGACTAGGGCAGCAGAGAGCCCGCACCTAGTTAAGAGGCTCACTTGGCAGGTCATCTCACAAACTGGGGAGACGGTCTGGCAAACGACCGCCCTTCACACCCCCTTTACATGGTGGCCTAACTTGCATCCAGATCTCTGCCAATTAGCAGCAGGGTCAGAGGACTGGGATATCCCTACCACTGACCCCATGAACCCCAGAGCACCAGACGTCTGTCAGGATGGTAAGGGAACTTGCAAATGTAGTGACGGGAGATACGGATGTGGTCACCCTGAAGCCAGGGCAGCCCTGTCACAACTATCCTTCTACGTCTGCTCCCGGGATGGTAGGGACAGAAAGATGATTAGCCAATGTGGGGGTTATGAAAGTTACTTCTGTAAAGCATGGGGATGTGAAACAACTGGTAATACCTATTGGAAGCCTTCCTCCACTTGGGACCTCATTAGGGTAAAAAGGACTACCCAAGGGGAAAGCCGCACATGGCGCCCACTCACCCGAGCACATTGTTGGGGTTTCCCAGGCGAGCTTAGTACATACTGGGAGGGGGAGGGCCCCTGTATAAACTTCACCTGCAACCCCCTAAACATATCCTTTACTCAGAAAGGAAGGGGGATGGCACAAGATTGGGTTAAAGGAAAAACATGGGGACTTAGATTTTTCATGACAGGACAGGACCAGGGATTTACCTTTATGATTAAACTTAAAATTGAGGAGCCCTCCGCCTTTATAGGTCCCAACCAGGTTCTCTCTGACCAAAAGCGTCCCTCTTTACCCGCTCCGGCACCCCCGAGGGCTACCCCCCGACCCAATTCGGCCATTCGCCCAAGCACGGCTCCGAATGCCGCTGTAACCCCAGTCACCCTCCAGCCACCCAGACCCGGTACGGGAGACCGGCTATTGAATCTTATAGAGGGCGCTTACTCAGCCCTCAATGTTACCAACCCAAATCGGACTCAGGAGTGCTGGTTATGCCTAGTTTCCACACCTCCCTATTATGAGGGGGTGGCCGTAGTCGGAAGCTTCACCAATTCTTCTTCACCCCCGTCAGGATGTGCCTCGACACCTCAGCATAAGCTCACAATCTCCGAGGTGTCAGGACAAGGACTATGTCTGGGGACAGTACCCTACACCCACCAACACCTGTGTAATCGCACCCAGGTACTTGTTCCAGGACCCCATTATCTCGTGGCTCCCAATGGAACTTACTGGGCACTGGACTTACACCATGCCTCTCCCCCTCAATACTAGCTAACACGGCCGATTACTGTGTGCTCATAGAACTGTACCCCAGGATAGTCTACCATACACCTGAAGATATCTATGCCCGATATGAAACAGGGGTCCCCCGTATAAAAAGAGAGCCAGTCTCACTAACCCTGGCCCTAATACTAGGTGGATTAACTATGGGAGGAATCGCCACCGGAATAGGCACAGGTACCACTGCCCTCATGGAAACCAACCAGTTCAGACAACTCCAGGTTGCCATGCATACCGATATCCAGGCACTGGAGGAATCCGTGAGTGCCTTGGAAAAGTCACTCACCTCCCTGTCTGAGGTAGTTCTGCAGAACCGGAGGGGATTAGACCTCCTCTTCCTGCAGGAAGGGGGGTTATGTGCTGCCCTTAGAGAAGAATGTTGCTTCTATGCGGATCATACTGGGGTAGTGAGAGATAGCATGACTAAATTAAGAAAGAGATTAGAACAAAGACAAAAACTCTTTGAAGAACAGCAGGGGTGGTTTGAAGGATGGTTCGGAAGGTCCCCCTGGCTCACCACCCTCATCTCCACCCTTATAGGGCCCCTTCTGATCTTATTGCTCCTTCTGACGCTCGGGCCCTGTATCCTAAACAGACTTGTCCAATTTATCAGGGAACGTGTTTCTATTGTTCAGACCTTGGTATTGACCCAACAATACCAACGACTCAACCAGGTGGAAATGGAGCCACATCCCTATTCTTCCCCATGAATGGAGGATTCCATTCCCTGAGATAAGAAAATGGGGGAATGAAAGACCCCAGCATACTAGCTTAGCCTAACGCCATTTCGAGTAAGGTCTGAAAAGCACGGGGTGTCTACGGCCGGCCACCTGGCCCCAGAAAAGGGTACTAAAGGTCAGAAAAACAACTTGGAGCCAGACAGCAGGCGTGTCAAGCTCGGGGAAAAACCACGAGCTGTCCTGAGTTTGAACCTGGCCTCATTTGAATCGTCCAATCAGAACCCTGTAAACCATGCTCCTCATGCTCCTGCTGCCAGACCCTATAAAACCCCTCCACTCCAGCCCGTCGGGGCGCCAGTCTCTTGAGCCTCTTGAGGGACTGTGTTGCCCCGGGTACCCGTGTTCCTGAATAAAGCCTCTTGCTGTTTGCATCTGACTTGTGGTCTCGGTGTGATCTCTGGGCGAGGGTCTCTCCAGAGGGAAGACTGCCTTTGGGGGTCTTTCAAAATGACTCCTTGACATTGAAAAATAATTATATATCAGACAACAGTGTGAGACTAGATACAGACAATAATACTAACAAACTTTAAAAACTTTTACATTTGCTTATTTTTGTATTTATGTGGACACATGAATGACATAGTATGTCAATGGAGCTCAGAAGAGAACTTATTAAAGAGGACTTTCTCTTCTTACCATTGGATTGCTGGTATTGAACTCAGGTTAGCAGACTTGGTGAAAAGCGCCTTTATACTCTGATTCATGTAGCAAACCACCAACACACTTCTTGACACAATTTATGCTACGAATGTTCATTAGGAATAAACTATTTTTAATTTGAGTGCTATTTACAGCTTCCAAAGTTTTACCTATATGTTAAATTTTAAAAAAATAGATTTATTCCTTGTTAGTTTATTGTATTTATATGCTTCTAAACTCCAATATTTTAAAATGTAGTTAAAGATTTGTTTAATTAAATGACTTGCTTCTGTTTGGGATTATACTGTAGAAATCAACAGTTCATTTGAGATGTTCCCATGTATAAAACCATCTCACTTACTCCAAGAGTTTTCATGGCTGCTCATCATTCTGCATAAAGTTTTATAAAAACTAATAAGTTTCAAACAAATGAAAGGTTAAAAAAAACCTGTAGTTTGCATGACATCTACACTGGTTTGTATAAGATAGCCCTTCCCCTCTACTGAAAGACTTATAATGGTTTTATACTAGATAAAAACTAGCTAAAGAAAGTTTATTCACGAATAATAATATTAAAATAGTTTCAGTGTTTTTTCTTTTGATATGCCTTAATTTCTGATAGATTTCTTTAAGGTTTTGGTGTATTGCAATAGAGGCTATCATAATAGTCCCTGCTTATCAAGATCTTTCTTATATTGTCTTAAAGAATATGATTCTGTCCTTGTTTTCATCTGCTCTAGGGAGAGCAGTTACACAGGACTAATCTTTCAAACACATTTATTAATTCTAATGAATGCTGTATTTATTCAAAAAAGTGGATCCCCTTATTATATTTTCCTGCATACATATGACATACTGTTATCATATCCACCCTCCATTACTTTCCTTTCCTGTTGAAGATAATATGAATGAAAAAAAGTTTTCTTTTTATTTTTTATCAAGAAACTTTTTATTCATTTTACATACCAACCATAGATCCCCTCTTATCCCCTCCTCCCTCCTCCCACTCTCCCCCAGGTCTGCCCCCCAATCTACCCATCCCCCTCCTCCAAAAAGTTGAGGTCTGCCATGAGGTGTCAGCAAAGCCTGATACATTCAGTTGAGGCAAGTCCAAGCCCTTCCCCTGTGAAAGAAGGCTGTGCAAGGTGTCTCACCATATGTAGTGGGCTCTAAAAAGCCAGTTCATGCACCAGGGATGAATCCTGATCCCATTGCCAGGGGTTTCTTAAACATACCAAATTACACAACTGACTTGCTTATGCCGAGGGCCTAGTCCAGTCCCATGAATTTTCCACAGCTGTTAGTCTAAAGATTGTGAGTTCCCACTAGCTTGTTTCAATTGTCTCTGTAGATTTCCCCATTATGATCTTGATGCTCCTTGTCCATAGAATCCCTCTTCCCTCTCTTAACTGGACTCCTGGAGCTTAGCCAAATGCTTGGTTGTGGATCTAAGTATCTGCTTCTGTCAGTTACTGGATGAAGGCTCTATGATGACAGTTGGGGTATTCACCAATCTGATTACTGGAGTAGGCCAGCTCAGGCACCCTCTCTACTATTGCTAGTAGTCTAACCTAATTTGGAAACAACCTAGATGTCACTCAACCGAAGAATGGATAAAGCAAATGTGGTCCATATACACAATGGAGTACTACTCAGCAACTTAAAAAAAATTACATCATGAAATCTGCAGGCAAATGGATGTAACCAGGAAATATTATCCTGAATGAGGTAACCCAAGCTCAGAAGGACAAACATGTTATGTACTCACTCATCAGTGGATACTATATGTAAAACAAAGGATAACCAGACTACAACCCACAGCTCCAGAGAAGCTAGCTAACAAAGAGGACCCTAAGAGGGACATGTGGATCACTCTAGGAAGGGAAAATAGATGAGATCTCCTGAATATAAATTGGGGGTGAAGGGGAACAATTGAGGGTAGGGTATGGGAGTTGAGAACATAAGGGATCGGGATGGTCATGCTGGAACAGGGATGAAGTAGGAGAGCAATGAAAGAGATACCTTGATTGAGGAAGACATCATGGGCATAAGGAGAAACCTGGTGCTAGAGAAATGTTTTCTACAGACTGAATCATTAGATACTTGTTTTTCTCAGCTAATGGTACTGTTCTGGAAGGCTGTGGAACTTTGAAGAAGTGAGTTCAGCTGCCTTAATTAGGTCACTGAGAACAGGTCTATGAAAGAAGATTGAACATCTCTTCCCATTGCCCCAAATAATCAATCGATCTATACAAGCTTCTACAAGGCCAGAGTCCTCCTTTGCTATGCTCCCTTTGGCTTGAAACTACTAGGTAAAGTAGAATTTTTTCTCAGTTGATTCTTGTTGAATATTTGGGTGCAGTGATGAGTAACTAATGCATCTTTCTTCTGTCTCCTTTTACTAGGAAGAAACTGTTAAAGACTCTTTCTGACAATCTCTGTTATTATTCACTTCTGATAGGTTAGACTGAGGAGGTTGTAATTATTGGATAACCCACACAGGAACTATAGCCTGTACCTGGAGACTATATGAAAGTATAAGCAATCCTTTCCCTAGAATTCTGGTTTCATACTTGTGTCCCCAAACGAGACAATGCAAAATGAGGAACATCAAGAGGATAAGTGAGGTTTGACTCTGGGTGGATTTATCGTTTCTGCTTTCAGTTCCTTAGAAAGTACATTAAAATCACATTAACTTTCCAGGTTAATAGAAATGCTTTAATTATTCTGGGTTTCAAGACATTTATTATTTTAACTCAGTAGCTACACTTAAGTAGTTAATAGATGATTCTGCTAACTGAATAATTATACATAAGACATAAAACATTTAGTATATAGATGATTTTTGAACAATCAAACATTGAAATTAGCATTACTCCTGAAGTACTAATGTTATAAACAGTTTTAGTCTAAATATTTAATTACAGTTACAGATGTCAAGAATGCATCAGAATAAAGGAATCTCAAATTTAAAAGTTTGGATAGATGATACTACTTTTGGAATGTATATAATTAATTCATATATAGCTTATGTACTATATACAATTTTAGCTAAAAAAGATGGAGTTCCCAAAACAAACATTTTGAAGGTTTTCAGTATTTAATATATCTAATACCAAGTAAGATTGATGAGAAATAAATATTAAGCAATAAGAACTCGAGTTTAATATAAGTCCAATAGAGTGCTATAGAAATAAAAGAAGCATGATTTGAAAATGAAGATATGTTATTCTGAGTAATCAGAAGTTTGGACAATAGTTATTAAAATAAAAGTCACTTTCAAAGCATAGAGCATGCTGTGAAGGAGCGGAGGGTTATCACAGAAGAGAAGAAGTTGCTGGGAGAAATATAAAGCAGCCCAAATAACTCTTCTGAAAACCCATCATTGAAAGAAGAAGAAGTGAGCAAAGATGGTAAATTTTGAAATTTGAACATTAGAAATTTTTAATTATTGTAATGTAAGTAATAGAAAATATGAAGATTTACATAATTTCTAAGTGTTATGTAAGAATAAAGTTGAAAATTATAACTACTAGAAAGAAATATTATGTACCACACTTGGTTCATTCTTATTTCAAAATTGTTTTCTTATTTATTTCCAATTCAAATTTGGTTAGAAAGACTTCATTTTATCAATCTGTCTTAACTTTGACACAAGTGAGTCACCCACCTCGTCTGGACCTATTTCCTGCTCTCTTGCATTCTTTACCATGATGGACTCTATCTCTCCAGAAATGAAAGCCAAAATAAATGCTTTCATGTTTAACTTGCTGTTGGTTAGGGTATCTAATAACAGCAGAAAAGAAACTAATAAACCAGCCCACACTTTTATGTCCTTTTTTTACTTAGCCACTGACTCAGAGGCTAGAGGAATCAAACATGTGTGGGCAGGAATCTTACCTTCCAGGATAATTAAATCATTACTAATGTTTTCCTGAGGAAGCGAGGACCTCTGGACACCTAACCCTGGAGGCAAAAGAGTTCTATAGCAATGTTACAAGACACACAGAGACACATGTACAACATACATAGGAGCTCAATCACTTCCGTTAGGAGATACGTATGTACTAAGCCTCCCATGTCAAAACTCTCTTTTCAGAGTTTCATAGTGGCATTTCAACAGTATATAGTTTACAATCACATCATTCCAGATGTTCCATGGTTGCATCAAATCCAGAGTGGACTCGGTGTTCACTTGTCCAAATTACCTTATAACCTCATTGCCAATGCTTTAGAAATGAATGTGTGCATATCCACAAACAAGCTGCATCCTCATAAATAGTAACTAGCATGAAATTTTGATTCCCTCCCCAACTATTAAACTCCAGGCAGAATAAAAGCTAGTTCCTCTCTGATGCTTGCCAGAACTATCACTGCCGCATCCTAAGAAGAAAACCCATTATATCTTCAGTGATGTTGTTCTACTTATTTCTCTTCCATAATAGTGTTAGCCTGTGCAGAATTTACATTGACAGAAACTGAACCAAAACAAAATTACAAAATCTTTTTTCACTCAGTAAATCTACCCAGGTTATACTTCCTGAGCTGTATTTTAAAACACATCCTTAACCATCTCCATATGCCAAAATTAAAATTCTTTAATTTTGTTTGTCCCCCAAAACCTCCCAGAATGAAACCTCTATTGATCTCAGTTTCACTATGGAATGGGTACTTGAATTAGCCATTTCTACACCATTGGATAGCCTTCTTATGTTCACCAGCCCTTGGTAGAGTTTGGGCTCCATATTTATTTTATTTATCTGAAAAAGATGAACATATATTAGGGAATACATTAAAATTTTGGATTGTTCAAGTCAGTTTTCCCACTGAACTGAACTTCATTATGTGAAAGTACAAGTCCTAGGACCTTGCTTTCTAGAAGCGGGGAAATGCCACCACCTTTGAGTCAAAAGTAGTAATTCTCAAAGAAAGTAGGGAACTGAGAGGGTGAAAGTTATATAGTTATCATTCCTGGCCGCACTGATGGTAACAATAGGTCATTTCTTGACACTGGGCAGAAAGCTCCATTATACATTCACATTTCTTGGTCTGAGAAATTGAATTCCATTCCTTTCAATGCAGGCTCCATCTTAGTCCAAATGCCTGCATGAGCTCCCATGCATTCTATGAGCAGTTCTTCCAATTGTCCTCTTCTGAGCAGTAATTTTTTCTGTATTTATTTATTTGTTTGTTTGTTTGTTTGTTTGTTTGTTTTTATTTTACATACCAAGCACAGTTCCCCCTCACTGCCCTTCTCCCATCCTCCCACAACTCTCCCCCACCCCACACTCATTCACTCCATATAGGGTGTAAGGTCTCCCTTGGAAAGTCAACATAGGCTGGTATACCAAGTCAGGGCCAGATCTAGGCCCTCCTCCCTGCATCAAGGCTGAGCAAGGTATCCTACAATAGGAAACGGGCTCTAAAAAGCCCGTTCATGTACACAGAATAAGTCCTGGTCCCACTGCCAGGGGTCCCACAAACAAAACAATCCACACAACTATCACCCACATTCAGAGGGCCTACTTTGGTCCCATGCAGGCTCCCCACCTGTCAGCAGAAAGTCCCTAAGCTTCCACTACCTCGGATCAGCTGTCTCTGTGATTTTCCCCATAATGATCTTGACCGCCTTTTGCTCCTATAATCCCTCCTCCCCTCCTTCAACTGAACTCCAGGATCTTGGACAGGTACTTGGTTGTGGGTCTCTGCATCTGCTTTCATCAGTTACTACTTGTAGGTTATATGGTGACAATTAGGGTCATCAATCTGATTTGTGACTACCCTAGTGGTATTTTTATAAGAGAGAATTTTGTAAAGAGGAAAGGGGGAGATTCAACATATTTTCTAATTACTATCCTGGCATATACTTTACATTTTCTCTTTAATGATAGTGAGATGATATAGAAAATTTTTTATACACAGCTATTCTTCATAATATAGTTAAGCAATCCTTGTTTTGAATATGCGACTCAATGCTGCTGCTGAGAAATCCAATTTAAAGTTTCTATTATTTTTCCCCAAAATTGTCTTTTCCTTTGGTCAAGGCCAATTTTTCTGTTGTTATTGCTTTTTAAATGATCGATAAATTCAGATATAAAGGTAATTGCTATTTTAACTCAATAAAACTTAGAATTTATTAAAATATGAAACTTGGTGACTCATCCTTCCCTCACATTCTAGGAAATTCTTAGTCATTATCACGTTGAATGATATTTGTTATTGAAATGAAATCTGTTATTTCACTTCCTTTCTAGTCTAAGCACTTCTTAGTCATATGTTAAATTTTAGCAATCCGGTTTATGCTTTTAAATTTTCATTTGGTATTTCCTGTTTGCCTCTTTGACTAGCACTTTTGTAATTTTTTGTTAAGAAAAATTATTTCTCAGTCCAGAAGACCTTGCTCGGGAGGAGGTGGGAATGGGGGTTGAGCTGGGGGGAAGGGGAGGGGGGCAGGAGGGTGGAGAACAAGGGAATCTGTGGCTGTTATGTAGAACTGAATAGTATTGTAAAATAAAATAAAATAAAAAATGTACAGAAATAAAAAAAAGAAATAGCTAGTGTTATAGGAAAACAAAAAAAAAAGAAAAATTATTTCATTCATTTTACATACCAATCAAAGATCCCCCCTCTTCCCTTCTCCCACCCCTCTATCCTCCCCTTCCCAACCTACCCTCCAATCCCTCCTACAAAAAGCTAAGGCCTCCCATGAGGAGGTACATTCAGTACAGGCAGGTCCAAGCCCCTCCCCTGTCCCAAGGCAGTTCAAGGTGTCCTGTCATAGGTAATGGGCTCCAAAAAGCCGGCTCATGCACCAGGGGTGGATTCTGATCCTACTGCCAAGGGTCCCTTCAGTAGATCAAGCTACACAACTGTCTCAATGTGCAGAGGGCCTAGTCCAGTCCCATGCAGGCTCCACAGCTACTGATCTAAATTTCAGTGTCATCTTCGCTTTAACAAGTTGTTCTTTAGCTGAGCATAGTATGTGAATTAACCTACAAATGAAGCAGACCCGGGAGCTAGACCCAACTGCACAGCCAAAAGCATGTCATTGCCTTCCACATTGATCAGTTTCTTCTTTACAATCACAATGATCGCATGGCCTATTTGTGGGACTATTGTAGGTTAATACTTGTGCTTCTGTATTTCATTTATTGACTCACATAGCTTGTCTATGACCTCAACTTCATGTATCTGTACTAGGTTCATTGTTTTCTATTGCAGATGCAGGGAAATAAAATCAATGTTTTGTAAAATTCACCTTCATCTTGCACACCAGTGTCATATGGGAGGTATTGCTTTTTATATAATAACTTCTGTATCCAGGTACAAAAATCCTTATAGAATTAGTGTCTTGTTACAATGTACATGTCTCCATCAAGTAATATGGGCCTTTTGTTATTTACACTTATTTCTACCGATTTCCTTCCAAATTTTTCTATCTAAACACATAACTTAGACAAATGTTGCTATTCACAGTATATCCAATAGTATATGCATTTATTGTGTAGTTACATCTCATTAGTTAATTTCAATATTTGTTATCCTTTTAAAATATTTGTAAGTTCATATTCTGTGAACATTTTTTAGTTTAATGGAATTTTAAAAAAAGCCCTCGAATTCTGATTTCTGCTATTTTGTGAAGTCACATACATGAACCTTTGGTAAGACATTTATGAAATTATAGAGTAAACAGCAAAAGTTTTGTAGCTCCTGTGTATATAATATCACAAGGCTGTACTGTAGCAGGAATCTTAAAAGTTCTTATTAATAAAATCAAATCCGAGGCCAGTTATTGGGGTCAATGCTGGTAGATCAGAGAGACAGAACAAGCCATAGCTATCTCACCTCACCAGTTCCTCAGCTGGTCCTGTTTCCTCAGACTGGAAGCCTCTGAGTCCTCATCCAGAATGAATCTCAGCTGAACTGTGTTGCTCCAAAGCCTGAATGCTTAACCAGCCAAATGCTTAACCAGCCAAATGCTTAACCAGCCAAATGCCTCTAGTTTCTGGTCCTCACGCTTTATATACACTTATGCTTTCTACCATCACTCCCTAGGATTAAAGCCTTGATTCCTGGGATTAAAGGCATGAGTCACAATGCCTGGCTGTTTCCAATGTGGCCTTGAACTCACAGAGATCCAAAGGGATTTCTATCTCTGGAATGCTAGGATTAAAGGTGTGAGTGCCACCATTTCCTAGCCTTTGTATCTACTGGCTGTCTGTTCTCTGACCCCAGATAAATTTATTAGAGTACACAATATTTTGGGGAACACAATACCACCACATTTCCTCTCTTTTTGTCTAAAATTAAAAAAGCTTATAACTAATACAAGAAAAACTATCCAATAAGTATATACAATATATACAGCCAAAAATTACATTAATGATATCTAGTCCATTAACATTTGACAGATTCAGATTAAAACTTCATTATATATATTAACAATGTCCAGTCCAGTAACATCTGATAAACTCAGACCAAAAAATTTTCATTACTTATCTTATTTAAAACAAGTAGTTCCTTTTAAAAGTAGATTCCATAATCTCCCTTTTATCTTATCATATCCATATTCTTTCTCTTTTCTTTTCATAATAGATTCATTAGTCTACCTTTTGTCATTTTTATATCTTCCCCTTTTTCTTCAGTGTAGATTCAGTGATCTACCTATTTATCCTATTATTTCTTTATCTTTTTTCTCAGAGTAGATTTGATGATCTATCTCATATCTCTATTCTCTTTTTCTTTTTGCTTTCTAGGGGTGAAGATATCTTTAGGGAATCTTGAAAAGAAAATTTTTGGGTTAATCGTCAAGTCCTGTATCATTTGTCCATTCTCTGCATAAAAGGAAAGTTCAGGGCTTGTTTCAAGTCCTTGTTTGAGTAGTCTGTCAGGCTGTATCATCTCTGCTAGTCCCCTCAAATTGTTCTGACCAGTTTGTAGTCCAAAGTCGATTTTTCCATGGTGTTAATCGGCTTAATGGCTTTATCATAGTCCATGTGGAATCATCGTTGTAGGATCCTGTCATCTTTTTGAAGATTTCAAAGTCACTGTTAGGCATGGTCATGGTTTCCTGCAGACTTTTTTTTTTTTTTTTTTTTTTTTGCCTCCTCTGTGGTTTGGAGCAATCACAGTCTGATAAATGTCTCTCTCTTGGAACCATGAACATTCTTCCCTAGAACAGAAAATCTTCACAGCAATTTCTCCCCACCATTTGTCTTGCCAAACTTTTCCAAACTGACCTTTGCCGATGCTTTCTTGTAACACGATGGTCCTGGCAATTCTTCTCTGAACCAGCAGCAGTAAACCCTTCGTTCCAGGTAGCAGCATCACCGCAGTCACCAACATGATGAGAAGGAGCTGGCAACGTGGAGCAGTAGCCACTGTTTCCATGGTCCCACCACTGTTTGTGGCTCAGTCTGGGCCAAAGCTTCTCCCAAGCCTCCTAGGCTGGCTCAAACTCGGGATCCTAATGCCTCTGCCTTCTTCAGTAAATCCTTCCGGCATGCGCCGCCACAACCGCCTGAGTGTAGCTTGGGCTTGAGCTGGGGCTCAAAAGGCCACAGGCAAACAGCTTTTTCATGAATTCGTAACACGAACGTTGGGCGCCAGATGTAGCAGGAATTTTAAAAGTTCTTATTAATAAAATCAAACCTGAGGGGAGTTATTGGGGTCCATGCTGGTAGATCAGAGAGACAGAACAAGCCACAGCTATCTCACCTCGCCGGATCCTCAGCTGGGCTTGTCTCCTCAGACTGGAAGCCTCTGAGTCCTCATCCGGAATGGGTCTCAGCTGAATTACTGCTCAAAAGCCTGAAGCTTAACCAGGCCAAATGCTTAACCAGCCAAATGCTTCTAGTTTTTGGTCCTCACGCCTTATATATCTTTCTGTTTTCTACCACCACTCCCTGGGATTAAAGGCTGGCTTTCTGGGATTAAAGGCGTGAGTCACAATGCCTGGCTATTTCCAATGTGGCCTTGAACTCACAGAGATCCAGAGGGATTTCTATCTCTGGAATGCTAGGATTAAAGGTGTGAGTGCCACCATTTCCTAGCCTTTGTATCTAGTGGCTGTCTGTTCTCTGACCCCAGATAAATTTATTAGAATACACAATATTTTGGGGAACACAATACCACCACATTTCCTCTCTTTTTGTCTAAAATTAATAAAGCTTATAACTAATACAAGAAAAACTATCTTCAATAAGTATATGCAATATACAGTCAAGATTACATTAATAATGTCTAGTCCATTAACATTTGACATATTCAGATAAAAACTCCATTATATATAGTAACAATGTCCAGTCCAGTAACATCTGATAAACTCAGACCAAAAATTTTTCATTACTTATCTTATTTAAAACAAGTAGTTCCTTTTTAAAAGTAGATTCCATAATCTCCCTTTTTATCTTATCATATCCATATTTTCTCTTTTTTCTTTTCATAATAGATTCATTAGTCTACCTTTTGTCATTTTTATATCTTCCCCTTTTTCTTCAGTGTAGATTCAGTGATCTACCTATTTATCCTATTATTTCTTTATCTTTTTTCTCAGAGTAGATTCGATGATCTATCTCATATCTATATCCTCTTTTTCTTTTTGCTTTCTAGGGATGAAGATATCTTTAGGGAATCTTGAAAAGAAAATTTTGGGGTTAATCATCAAGTCCTGTATTGTTTGTCCAGTCTCTGGATAATAGGAAAGTTCAGGGCTTGTTTCAAGTCCTTGTTTGAGTAGTCTGTCAGGCTGGATCATCTCAACTAGTCCTCTCGAAATTGTCCTGACCAGTTTGTAGTCCAAAGTCGATTTTTCCATGGTGTTAATCGGCTTAATGGCTTTATCATAGTCCATGTGGAATCATCGTTGTAGGATCCTGTCATCTTTTTGAAGACTTCAAAGTCACTGTTAGGCATGGTCATGGTTTCCTGCAGACTTTTTTTTTTTTTTTTTTTTTTTTTTGCCTCCTCTGTGGTTTGGAGCAATCACAGTCTGATAAATGTCTCTCTCTCGGAACCATGAACATTCTTCCCTAGAACAGGAAATCTTCACAGCAATTTCTCCCCACCATTTGTCTTGCCAAACTTTTCCAAACTGACCTTTGCCGATGCTTTCTTGTAACACGATGGTCCTGGCAATTCTTCTCTGAACCAGCAGCAGTAAACACTTCGTCCCAGGTAGCAGCATCACCGCAGTCACCAACATGATGAGAAGGAGCTGGCAACGTGGAGCAGTAGCCACTGTTTCTATGGTCCCACCACTGTTTGTGGCTCAGTCTGGGCCAAAGCTTCTCCCAAACCTCCTAGGCCGGCCTCAAACTCGGGATCCTCCTGCCTCTGCCTCCTTCAGCAAATCCAACCAGCGTGCACCACCACAACCGGCTGAGTGTACCTTGGGCCTGACCTGGGGCTTACAAGGCCACAGGCAAACAGCTTTTTCATGAATTTGTAACACGAACGTTGGGCGCCAGATGTAGCAGGAATCTTAAAAGTTCTTATTAATAAAATCAAATCCGAGGCCAGTTATTGGGGTCAATGCTGGTAGATCAGAGAGACAGAACAAGTCATAGCTATCTCACCTCACCAGTTCCTCAGCTGGTCCTGTTTCCTCAGACTGGAAGCCTCTGAGTCCTCATCCAGAATGAATCTCAGCTGAACTGTGTTGCTCCAAAGCCTGAATGCTTAACCAGCCAAATGCCTCTAGTTTCTGGTCCTCACGCTTTATATACATTTATGCTTTCTACCATCACTCCCTAGGATTAAAGCCTTGCTTCCTGGGATTAAAGGCGTGAGTCACCATGCCTGGCTGTTTCCAATGTGGCCTTGAACTCACAGAGATCCAGAGGGATTTCTATCTCTGGAATGCTAGGATTAAAGGTGTGAGTGCCACCATTTTCTAGCCTTTGTATGTAGTGGCTGTCTGTTCTCTGACCTCAGATAAATTTATTAGAGTACACAATATTTTGGGGAACACAATACCACCACACCGTACTTATTTTGTTTATGGAAATACTTATGGAAAATAAAAAGTGCAGTGGTTATGGCTTTATAAATTTCTTCATTGGCATGCATGATGAGTACTATTATGAGTTTCATCCCTCAGACCACACATGTGTACACTCATACATACACACATATATACATGGTTGAGAGGAGAGAGAGAGAGAGAGAGAGAGAGAGAGAGAGAGAGAGAGAGAGAGAGAGAGAAGACAGGAAGACAGGGAGAGGTGAAAGAGATGATAGTTATTTTTTTTTTTTAAGATTTATTTATCATGTATAGTGTTCTGCCTACATATATGCCTGCACGCCAGAAGAGGGCACCAGATCTCATTATAGATGGTTGTGAGCCACCATGTGGTTGCTGGGAATTGAACTCAGGACCTCTGGAAGAGCAACCAGTGCTCTTAACCTCTGAGCCATCTCTCCAGCCCCAAGATAGTTATTATTAATACAATTCCAACTACTAACTTAACAAGTGTCTGTATTCTATCATTTTTGTCTCAGCGCAGACATTATCACTTTTAAGCAAATTAATATAGATCCCTTGCTTATTCGTTAGGCATAGCCACCTTTAATATAAAATAATTGTTTTTAGTTTTCCTTTACATGTCTTACTCTACAGTATGGAAGAACAAAGATTGTCTGTTGCTCCAGCTAGTTTATTATTGTACAATGCATCAAAGAATGAGTAGCAATGGCACTTCTCTGATAGCTTGGGAATAGAACACAGAACAGGAAGAGTCTCCTCTTGACATCTTGTTCATCTTCCCCACCAGTAACTCTTCAGGATTAATTTTACATATGTGTGTCTTCTGATGTTGAAGAACTTTTAAGACATCTCATATTTATTGGCAAGAAGTAAACTGGGGTAACTAATGCAAGAAAATATTATTTACTTTTTTAAAGAATCCATTCCCCTGACCCACCCAAGAAATGTCATAACTATTCAATAATAAAATAATATATGTCAACATCTTCATTTGTTCTATTTTAAATAACACCAGGGTTAGTGCATTTCCAACTTTCTACTTATATAAATGGAAAAATAACTATGAGGGTTTATTTAATATATATATTTTTTGAGACAGGATCTCATGTGTCTCACTGTGGACTCAAATACCCATGTGGCAGAAGATAACTTTGAACTTTTGATCTTCCAGTGGGTGCTGGGATTACAGACGTGAGCAACCATACTCAGTTTTTATATAGTGCTGGAAATCTAATGGAGAGTTTTATGCATGCTAGATAAAGACTCAGGCAACTGAGGTGTATTCCAGCTACTCATATGATTTTTGACTCTTGGTTCCATTCTGCTGTACTCTTAGAAACTTTTGACAACTCATGGATATGCATCAGACCGATGATTGTAAAGCAAATTCATTTATTAAATTAGAGCACATGATATCAAATTTCTTCTGTCTTTTCATTTTTATGTTTACATAAGTAAAGGATAAAGGAGATCAAGTACATTTATGTGACTTGGTGTAAGAATTGTGTGATTAAAACAATTTGGTATAATTTATGATAGCAACAATTTGAAAATTATTGAGAATCCAATCAGCATAAAGAATTCTTCACTGTATCTTGGTAGTGATAACATATATTCATAGTCTCTCTGTGTGTCTGGGATTTGTGTGGTGTCTAAATGTGGTATATGCACACATGTGTCACCTACATATATCTGTACACCTACATATTAGTGTGGAGGCCAGAAGAGGATAGTGGCTATCAGACCCTTTCATTATCTATGTTTTTCATTTCAGAGAGAGGCTGTCACTGAACCTGAAGTGATGCTGGCAGTCACCAAGTGCCTATGCTCCCTGAAGCACAGGGATCATGGAAACCCATTTGACTGTGACCAGCTCTTCATGATGGTTCTGACATCTGAACTGAGGTCCTCATGGTTTCACAGAGGTTCTCATACCAGTTGAAATATTCCACCACATGCTATGTGTTACAGCACCGAGATATCAATCTTTTTAAAAAGCTTTTAATTGTATTTTATTATTTTATGTGTTTGAGTGTTGTGTTTGAATATATGTCTGTATATCATGTGCATAGATATCCATGGAGGTTGGAGGAGAACATCAGATCCCCTGGGACTAGAGTTACAGAAAGCTGTTAGTCATCATATGGGAGCTAAGATTGAACTAGGGTACTTTGGAAAAGCAGCCAGTACTAACTCCTAAACCATCACTCCAGCTCTAAAATCTCAATGTTAAACTGATTGGATAGTCTACTAAATGAAAGCATATAAGGTGTCAAAAGAAAATGCTCCCAACACAAAAATAATAAACTATTAAAAACTACAAGGTTGGTAGAGAAAGACATGTACTTAGAAAGAAAATAACCTCAATTTGTGCACGTAAGTCGAAGAGGGAGTTACAGAACAAGAGTTGAAGATTGATATGTTTCAGGAAAATCATCCAGGTCAGATGTACCACAGAAAACATGAGTCGCAACTAACAAACTAAATAAGTTATGGATCAAGTGGAAAGAACAGCTAACATAGTCACATTAACACAAGAAAACTTAATGCAATACAAAACAATGATAATTTAAAAGGGGCCACAAGTAATAGCAGGATTACAAGTGCACAATGCAAGATCAATCACATGCAGGCCCTGAAATGAAGACCAGATACAAAATAAAAATGACATAATCATAAAGAAGAAATTAAAATGTCTAACAACAAATGAGGCTTTTGGCATACTAGCTTAAGAATCATTTGTAATTGGGCAAGAACAAGGTTTGGGATAAACTATATGAAAAATATGGTTAATAATTCTTAAAATAAAATCAAAATGTGTGATGCAGCTGGCATAGTTTAACACATTTTAACGTTCTGTATTTGAAAGAATAGTAATTGTTTAGGCATGTTTACTCAAAGACTGATTGTGAGTAAAACATATTATGTAAGTATATAATATTGGAACAAATCCCAGAAACCAACAAATAAAATAAATTTTATACTAGTAATCACGTTACTCATCCTGAAAACAAGAATTTAATGAAAAACATCCTAAATATAAATCAGATAGATAAAATGTTAATGTATAAATGACCATTAAAATATGACATTCCTACTAAAAGTGGAAAATAAATGCTATTAATTCTTTTCAAGAACTATTATTAAATCAGATAAATTTATTCAAACCTTATGAAAATCTAAACAATTGAATCTGTAGAACAATGTGAGTTCTGTGTGCATATACTAATGAGATAAGGGGCTAAAGTAAGTCTTCCAAAATTCATGTTCATCTTGACCCTTAGAACATGAACTTTACAGAAAGAGGAACATTGAATAGATAATGACTTAAATTCACACTAGGTCAAGATGGACCTTAAATCTAACAAATAATGCCCTCATCAGGGAAAAAGAAAGAAAGAAGGCTACAAGAAAGAGTCCCAGTGCTCCTATAGCAAACCTTGGGGTTATTGAGCTCAAAACCAGGGATTCTGGGGCATGTAGATGAGCAGTAGACACCAAACACAGGAGATGACAGGTTTTCCCTAGATACTCTAGATACTCGAGAGTGAGAACATCTGCAGCCTCCTCAATTAAAGAATTCTGCCCTGCACAGTAAGGCAATGAGGCTCTTTCCTTTAAACCACTTATTTTGTGGTAATTTATAGACATTTGCAAACAAAAATAATTAATGTAACATGTAAGTTTAAATCTATTGATAAATTACATTAAAACTTTCATTATAATCATCAATGTCTGCCATAAAAATTAAGTCCTTAAAATCATATGTCATGAATTCAGTATGAAGCATGTCAGAATGAAAAATAAGACAAGCAGATTGCTATTGTTCTATGTTACAGTTCTTACAAAATCATGTGGATAGCCTGGTTGTGAACACAGGCTGCTCTTCTAGGCTCCATTCCCAGTACCCACAGAGCTGTTCACAACTGTCTTCTAATCCAGTTTCAGGGTGTCCAATGCCTTCTTCTGGCCTTAGTCTACATTGCATGTAGTGCATGTGTATTTACATGCAGACAAAAATATACATAAAGCAAAAATTAAAAAAAAATCTAAAATAAAATAATATAACATGGTCATAAGTTCAGAATTTGACACTAAATGGACTGGAGCAGATAGTTCATAAGTAAGTACAGACACCACTTAGATGCTGTTATATGATCAATTAGTAAGTCATTAGAAGGAAGACATGTTATTGAATGTAGAATACTGAACAAGTTTAACTGTAACACACAGATACGATTATTATATGTTGATATATAAGTATTGCCATATTAAAGAGAAGAGTCACATAATGTGCAGAATAAAATTATGAAAAGCATTTACTAAACATTATTAAAAATAGTTGACCTGTTAAAAAAATGAAAAGTTATACGCATTTTAGACAATATTTAAAATAAAAACTTTTAAATCTACGTAAACAATATTGAATTACAAAGTCACTCATTTCATGTCTACTCAAAGAAACAGAGAAAATGGATTTTTTCAGAATACATAAAGGGTTTCTAAAAAGAAAATAACAAGGCAAGGAAATACTTTAATAAAGAAGATGTTCATTTAATAATACATACTTTTGACCTTATTGCTAATCAATGAAATGTGCATTAAAACAATGAGCTATTTTCACAGATCCAACAAGATTGTTAAAAAAAATGTTACACATAATGTTTTGGGAGAAATTTGACCTTTAGTCCAATCTTAGTAGAATTTTAACTTCATATAATTATTTTCATTAAAATTGTTTTTAAAAATTGAGAAAACATTAAAATATGATCACTCTGATAAATGTTTCTAAAATAACATTTCATGTATATTCAGGCTTTGTGTACTTATAATGTAAGAATTAGCATAAAACTAATTATTTATATTTACATGTTTCAGCCACTATGGAAATCAGGATGGCAGTATACAGGAAATTGGGAATCAATCTACCTCAAGATCTAGCAATACCACTCCTGGGCATATACCCAAAAGATGCTCAACCCCACCACAAGGATATTTACTCAACTATGTTCATAGCAGCATTATTCATAATAATCAGAACCTGGAAGCAACCTAAATGCCCTTCAGCTGAAGAATGGATAAAGAAAACATGGTATATTTTCACAATGGAATTATTACGCAGTGGTACAAAACAGTGTCATCATGAAATTTGGAGGCAAATAGATGGAACTAGAAAAAAATCATCCTGAGTGAGTTAACCCAGACTCAGAAAGACAAACACGGTATATACTCACTCATAAGTGAATATTAGATACAAAGCAAGGGATAACCAGGCTACAATCCACAACCTCAGAGAAGATAGGTAAAGAGGAGGACACTAAGAGGGACACACATGGATTGCCCCAGGAAGGGGAAAGGGTAAATTAAGATCACCTGGGTAAACTGAGAGTAGGAAATAGAGGGGATGGGGTGGGAGGTGGAAACATGAAGGCTTCAGATGGCTGAGCTCGGGGAGAGACAGGGAGAGAGATCAGTGAAAGAGATATCTTGACAGAAAGTACCATTAAGGGGATGGGGAGAAATCTGCAGCTAGGGAAAACCCCAGGAACTCACAAGATTATGTCCAGCTAAGCGCCATAGAAATGGTGGAGAGGGTGCTTGAACTAGTCTTCTCATGCACTCAGATTGGTGTTAATTTTTGGAGAAAAATAATAGAAACTGTAAATTGGGTTTCACAGCAGCAGCGCTGAGTGTCATATTTTAAACAAGGATGGCTTAACTATATTATGAAGAATAGCTATGTATTCAAAATTTTCTGCATCATCTCACTATCATTAAAGAGAAAATGTAAAGTATATGTCAGAATACTAATTAGAAAATGTGTTTAATCTCCCCATTTCCTCTTTACAAAATTCTCCCTTATAAAAATACCACTAGGGTAGTCATAAATCTGATTGATAACTACCATATCTGTCATAATAGAACCTGTAAACACTGATTGATGGGAGCAGATGCAGAAACCCACAGCCAAGCACTTGTCCAAGATCCTGGAATTCAGTTGAAGAGAGGGAAGAAGGATTATGGGACCAAGGGCAGTCAGGATCATGATGGGAAAAATCACAGAGATAGCTGACCCAAGCTAGTGGGAGCTCATAGACTCTGGACTGACAGATAGAGAGCCTACATGGGACCAAAGTAGGCCTTCTGAATGTGGATGACAGTTGTATGGCTTGATGTGTTTGCAGGTCTCCTGGCAATGGGACCAAGACTTATTTTGTGTGAATGAACTGGCTTTTTAGAGCCCATTTTCTATGGCACAATGCATTGCTCAGCCTTGATGCAGCGGGGGAGGGCCTAGGTCCGGCCCTATCTTGGTATGCCAGCCTGTGTTGACTACCCAAGGGAGGCCTTACCCTCTACGAGGAAGGGATAGGGGTGGGATGAGAGAAGAGGGGGGGAGTGGGAAAATGAGAGGGAGGGGGAACAGTGGTTGGTATGTAAAAGGAAAGAAAATATTTTTTAAATAAAAAATATAAAAGAGGAATTAGCATAAAATTATGTATATTCACATGATTGAACATTTATATATCGAATAATCAAAGACTGCATTTAAGACATCTTATTCTGGAATGTGAATATCAAAATTTTAAAACTATACATTTAGTTTCCACTTATGAATATTTTAAAACTTTGGCAAAATCTTGTAAAATTATGAATGCTTATCAACATAAAATCAAATATAATTTGTTTTGTGAATGTTTAATAGACAAGTCCTAATTTGTAATAATGATTTAATCCAGTGAAAGTTAAGGTAATGAAATTATACTAAGAAACCATGGGAAAAATAATGCTCACTTTCCAAATGAATTAAAATAAATTTTATGTTTTATGCTCCCTACCACTAATGTGCATCTCTTTATGTTATCTCATATTTTATTTTTACTTTTTAATATATTTACAAATGTTTTCATAATTCCATTGTTAATTTTAATAATCATTTACCTCATCTGGCTCCTTCTTTGAGATTTGACACATATTTCTTTTTGAAAGCTTTTCATCTTATTGAATATACATAGTTTAATGTTATTAAAGTGACTTTTCTATTTTCTTTTAGATTTTTTGAATTTTTATTGAATTCTGACTTAAAGTATCAAGAAAGAAAAATAAGTTCTGAGATAGTTTTCATATTAGTCACACAACAATACTTACACTTATAAATTAGAATTTATAAATGTAAATTATAAATTGTGAAAGATTTCTTGTTTCAAATCATTTAAATTATATTATAAAATGAAAGAAATAGTCTAAAATATCATTAGACTGAACGGCTGAACCAGTATCAAGTGAGGTCACTGAACTTTAACTTTTATTCGGTATATTTACACTCCTCTACATAAACAAAACTTTGAAGCTTTGGTTGACATTTATTAGTAAGAAAATCAAAGCGAAGTTTGTCAACAATAAATATGACACAACTCTTGTTCTTCAATCATGTCTTTCTTGCTTCTATTTCCTGTAAGAGCAGCATCTCTATCTTTTCAGAATACAAGGTTAATTTTGCCATGATTTAGAAGACACTCCTATAACTACAAAGCATCAGTTAGACCCTAAATGGATATTAGTGGATATTTTTATTGTAAACTGTTATGCATGGGAAATTGTTCTTTCCCTATACTAGGTAACATTTATGCTTACTATTTGATGTCAATTATATGTGCTACTGGACACATTAAAGAATCTTACAATCTATTGACATTGAAATGCTTATATTTTGTATCATCCATTAGGATGATTTGAGGCATATAAAAAATAAATAAGAAATAAACTCTCAAAATGTGGCCATTTTTAACACTAACTGAGCACAACATAGAAACTGATTTTAAAAGAATGAAACAAATAGATTCTCATATTGAATATTATCAGAGTGAACTTTGTACAGTTCTTTCAAAAATACAGCCTAGTCTGTCAGTAGGCCATATTGCTAATTACCTGGGACCAATTTTACTCTCCAAAAAATATAGTAAGGTTGCATTTTAGAACTGTTATTAATCCTGTATCATGCAGGGATAATTAGCTGTTTTGAAAGTAATAAGAAGTTTTGAAATCTTCTTAAGCGTGTATCTTCTCTAATAGATACAGCAAAAATAGAAAAATTAAACGTTCTTTTCTGTTTTTCATATTCTCTCTCTTCAATTTTCAGGGTATTTGAACTCATGCTATTCTTTGTTTGTTTATCTTTAAACAGATCGATCCCATTTAAGACATGTTCTGAGACTGGAGACATGATTCCTGCACTCCATCCACACTTTTAAAACTTTCCTATTCGCGAAATTTGAAGTTTGGGTAGTTATATTTTTTATATTGGATCATTAAAGATACTGAAGAATTTGAATTATATCTGGAGTGTTATTTAACTAACAATGAGGTTTCTTTGCATGAGGATGATTCATTAGGTAACACATGAAAAACGCTGATAAAAAAGTATTAAGTATAAAAGAAAAAAAAAGTAAATTGAAGAGGAAATATTCAGATACAACTGCAACAGAGGAGTTGGGAAGGGTAACAGAGCCAAGGTGGTGGACGTTCTACAAGAAAACTGTCTTTTGGACACAGCAAGACAGCTGCACATATGAACTGAAAGTGCTTATGATAGCATATACACAATTTACACAAACACAAACCAGGTCAAATTCCATCTTGGGAGCTGGGCCCGAGTTTCATTTCTAACAGAGGAGCTATTGGCATAGAACTGGGAAATGGTCAGTTTTCTCTAAGGGAACAACCTCCAATAAAACTACCAGGCTCCAGGGAAATAAATCTGCAAAGCCAATTCATTCAAGATACTTGTACTTGGGTAGCACAGCTTGGCCTTGATGCAAAAAGAAAAGAAAAAGAAAAGGTGAAAAGTTTTGAATGTAAGGTGAAAGAAGATCTGAGAAGAGGTGAGGGAGGGTGGGTTAATATGGTCAAAACATGATATATGAAACTGGCAAAGAACTAATTAAAATATTTAAAAGGTTGAAAGATAAAACTAGAAATATCACACATACACACATATACACAAACACACGGACACAATGTTTAAAAAGATCTTTTTTGCTTTGGCATAAATTACTAGGTTCTGGAAATCTGGTGGCAGATTTAGAACTACAGACAAAACTAAAATAAAGTTAAGATTAGCCTAGCATTGCAGCAGGATGACTACCAATAGTCTGGAAACAGCATTGTCATTTCCATGAGTTTGAAACTTTGGCCTACTAGACAAGGCCTGTACATGTCAACAATACTCATTTATACTGAAGTACACTGGCTAACCACTCTCATTGATGCTGAAATCAGATTGATATTTAAAATAAAATGAAAATTTAGCTATCTGGATAAAAACAATATAATTCTATAACCTGGTATGTTTTATCTGCATTTGAAAATACATCAACATTGAAGCTTTGTTGACTGCAACATACTTATCTCTTTTGGGCTGGTTCCACTCTCTGTTAGCAGCTCTCCTTGGCAAGTATACCATGGTGCTGGAATCTCTAACATCTTTTGGCCTCCAAGGCAATCCAGGCTTTACCTTACAGCTTCACACAGTGGCCTCTCTAGGCCTCCATGTAGGAACATTCTGACACATGTCTAACCTCAGCTGCTTTCCTTAGCCATGGAGGTAGATTCCATAAGCCCTTTCTTCAATGCTTGACTTTAAAGCCAGAACCACATGGCCAAAACTACCAAATTATACTTCTTGCTGGAACAGGAACATGGTCTCCTTGTTCAATTATGTCTTCACCAACTTTCTGCTTTTGATACTTACCTTCACTGCAGAAGCCTGGATGTCCTCTAGCCTCTGCCTTCTGAGCACTGGGATAAAGGCTTGCAACACCCAACCTTGACCTAAACTGTTCTTTTCAAAAATTGGAAGCTTAGTAAGGTGGAGTCTTGCATTGAGGTCACCATTCCCTTTGTTCCATTTCTTAATCTGTTTATCTTCTTGAATATAGGCTTTAGCTCCATTCCACTTCCTGGTGCCCCCCTTTTCCTTAATCTGTACATTTTGTATTTTTACTTGCTAAGCTTGCTCCCTTTCATTATAAATCTCCATAAGAGTGAATACTAATAACCACATGATATTGTCAACACTATGATGTTTTGAGCTTTTCTTTGACAACAGAATTAATCCAAATTTCTTCACTTTACCTTCAGGCGAACTCTTCAGAAAAAGGGGAAAAAGCCACATTCTTCACCAAAATAACACAAGAATGAGCTCTGATCAACATACTAAAATTCTTCTCCCCTGGAACCTCTAAAGCCAGTTACCCAGCTCAAATCACCCTCAGCACCACTGTCTTTCATGCTCCTACTAGTATGGCCCATTTAAACAGTGCATAAAGCATTCCAGTGATTTCCTAAACCAAAGTTCAAATTCTTCCAAACAAAAACATGATCAGGTCTATCACAGAAATACCCCAGTCTCCTGTATCAATTTCCTTCTTAGTTATGATTTTATTGTTATAAAGATACACCTTAACCATAGCAATTCTTATAAGGAAAATGCCAGGGTCCTGCCTCAGCCAGGTTCAGGTCCTGAGACCAGAAAGGGGTATCAGCACAAAAAAAGAGACTCACTACCAGATGAGTGTAGTGGGTAGCTGTTCCAGGTTTGACCTGGAAGTACTACTCCCACTGAGGCTTCTGGAACTGTCATGCCTACAAGGAGGAGCCAAGACAGGAGCCCTTCAGACCCGAGATCCGAATGTGCCAGCTCTCTTGGTTTCTGGATCCTGGACACTGGAGGTAGACCGAACAGAGTTCTCCAGAGAACACTGCTGAACTGAACTACACCTTTCCCAGATCCTGTAACCTATCCCTTTACTTATAAGTTACTCCGCAAAATAACCCCCACCTTTTAACTATGTGGAGTTGCCTTAATACTACAACCAATAGATGAGATTTGCACAAGTAGAAGCCCTGAATAGTGTGAGCCATCTTTATTTATACTTCAAAAACAAACATGTTTTCCCCAGCTACCCCCAACACCTCCCCCATTCATTAACCTCAGGCAAAAACAATCATGTGTGTCTCAAAGTTTAAATCAAAACAACTTTTAAACCAAAAACAATGCTCAGTATTTTGCTAGCTTGGCTAAATATTGAGCCAAGCACATCCTGTCCTTACAAAGTTAACAGGTGATAGACACAGGCACACATTCGTAAGTACAACAATAACATTTAAAACTTAAAAAAATATATATTTATAGAAACAGGGTGGTTTGTCATAACTTGCTTACATATATTTAGCTTGTATTTCTACAGCTATTCCCTTAACCTACAAAGGGCATCTGCATACCTAAGCCTCTCTATAAAGAGCCAACTTTGATAAGGCACTTTTTTCCATCATGCCACACCATTTTAATGTTTTTCCCCAGAATTGGGAGATGTAGTTAATGTCCCTGTGTTACTTCATTACATGTGACAATTAACTTTTATTATCTCTGATCCTGTCAGCACTGCATCAGAAAGATTTCCAGAGTGTGGAATAACAGCTGGTGTATGTAGATAATAAACCTGCCTCAAAACAAATCTCAACAAAGCAAAGCAACACAACTACAAGTTACAGACAACTTCTGGCTCAATATAAGTAACACTCTTCTGCACCTATCTTTCCAATAGACCTGGTATCTCTGCAAGTATGGTGGCTAATCTTGGCTACATATGGAATCAACTAAAAGCCAAGCTTCTAGGCACTGCTGTGAGGAATTTTATTAATCACATTATTAGTAAGACCCACCCCAAATCTGGCAGCTCACATAAAATGACACAGGAAGAAACCTTGCTTTTTGCCTGCTTGCCCTCACTCTCTACAGCAAATTCATCTATCCTATTGCTGTAGCTGGTATTAAATCGAACTTCTTCAGGATTCCAGTGTAGACTGAAGAACAGCAGCTATATTCAGGAACCTTCCGGGACTGCAGAGCCAGGCCAGACAGGAACTGCAGAGAGATCCAGCCTTGTGGACTGGACAACTAACAGATTCTCAGCTTTCTGTTGTGAGACAGCTGTTGGACTATCTGAACCACATCCTGAGAACCAGTTTAATAAATCTACTTTTAATATGGAAGAAGAAGAAGAAGAAGAAGAAGAAGAAGAAGAAGAAGAAGAAGAAGAAGAAGAAGAAGAAGAAGAAGAAGAAGAAAAGAAACCTGAGAAGCATCAGTTCCCAAAGAATTATAGGGGAAAATATTTGGGAATAAAATGGGGTTTCTGGGAATGATTACATTTGTCCCATGCATGACTGACAAAGTGAAGCCGTAAACCATCCAGAGAATCATCATGAGGAGAGAGAAGAGAGTATGCAGGCCATGCAGTCCCAATAATATTCTGTGCTGTCCTGAGGTCCACTGGTCATTGCCTAATGAGAGACCTTCTCTATGGGTTTGACCCATGGAGAACCGTTGGGCAAGCATTCATATGCTTATCCAAAACCAGGCCACATGGCTCCCAAAAGGGAAGTATTTAATTGGGGCTGGCTCACAGTTCAGAGGTTTAGTCTATTGCTATCGTGACTGTAGTAAACATGACAGTTTGCAGGTAGATATGATGCCAGAGAAGGAACTGAGAATTCTACGTCTTATTCTACCTAGCTTGAGCATATAAGACCTCAAAATCCACCTACATAGTGACACACTTCCTCCACAAGGCCAAACCTCCTAATAGTGCCACTCCCTAAGGGCCAAGTATTCAAACGCGTTAGTCTATGGGGTGGCCATTCCTATTCAAATCATCACAAGCTACAAGGTCTGGAAAGAATTTGTTAGGTTAATAGTTTATTTTTCTTATTATAATGTATTAGTGATTATTTCCTAATTATTAATGACATTACCTGATGTGTAAGCATAAGAAAAATTATAGCAATATATATGTTTGAGGTGGGATCTTTTATGATCCAATCTGCTTTCAAACTTAGAAAATAGTGGAGGATACCTCCTGCTTCTACCTTCTGAGTGCTAGGACCACAAGATATGCACCTGTGCTTAGTTTTATACATATGAGGCAAGCACTCTACCACAAACTACAACAGCTAACATATCACCACATTCACCACCTAGCCAAACAAAAATGAATAATAGTGATTTAAAAAAAAAAGTTTGGGAAGAAGAGATAACCCTGTAGTTAAGAGATCACACTGCTTTTCAAAGGACCCAAGTTTATTTCCCTGAACCCAAATCTGGCAGCTCACCATCCCCTGTAACTATAGCCACATGGCATCTGACACCCTCATCTTGCCTTTGTGAGAACTGCACATATACACACACATACACATGAAACACATACACACACTAAAAAAAGATAAATGATTTTAAAAAATGAACATAGATAGAAAAAGTAAAAATAAATGGTAATGTAGTAAGGGTTGTGTGAAATAAAAACAAGATCAATTCTCTGTGAGCTCCAAAACGGAGAGAAATTATTTGCTTTAATAAGTATTTTAGAAGAATTGTTAACTTTTCCAGTGTTTTAAAATCAATTATAAAATATTTTTAAAATATTCGGCTTTATAAGTCAATCTAAACAGAGTGATTGTAGCTTGATGTCTTCTTTTCTTTCTTGTATATAGAAATGACATACGACAACTACCTGTGACACAAATGGCATGTTTTTCCATAAAGAATTAGACTATTGTTCTATCTCAACTGATAATTGCTAAAATCTTTTACATGAAATTCATACATTTCCAATTAAAAGTCTTCATTTCACAATACTCTTTTCAGAGGCAGTGAACACCTGTATAGTTTGGGACTTTTATATACACAAAGAATCAGCATGAATCTGTGATGGAGCTGAGGTTTAAAGGGAAATACCTGAACTGTTTCATCTGCAGCACGCAGAACATAAAGATAACTTTACCACACCAAATGTCTACAGAGCAGTAACGATTTTCAAACTATTGGGGAATACTCATCTAGACTGATAATATCCTTGTCCATAAAACAAACAAAAGGGGATTTAAAATAATTTAAATTATGCTGAGTGGGATCTCTGATCATGATATAGCAAAACTAGAATTCAATAACTTAGATGCTGAAAAACTCTGAAAACATGCAGAAGTTAATATTCTTAGTAATAGGGAAGTCAAAGAAAAATCTTGAAAATAGATGACAAAATATAATGAACTTCATTGTACAGATTTCAAGACCTTCAGATCCAACCTAAGAAATGCAGAGAGGAATCTACATGACTTTCAATATTTGCACACGATAAATGAAAACAATTAAGTTGATAGCCTGAAACCTCATCTCAAGCAAATTAGAAGAGAAATAAAGTCCAAAGAAAGAGAGGGAAGAAAATAATATCCAGAAGAAATGAATGCTATTGCATGTTCTTCTCTTCCTGAAAATCTTTTAAATTATAATGATAAATGAATCAATTAGTCAATTAAATAAAATGTTCTTCAAAACATCAAATGATAAAAATAAAAATGTTAAAAAAGAGAGAAGGACAGAAACTTGCTGTGGGATAATGCTCTTGCACACTGCTTTAATAAAACACTGATTGGCCAGTAGCCAAGCAGAAAGTATAGGCATGGTGAGCAGACTAAAAGAATGCTGGGAAGAGGAAGGGGCTGAGTCAGGATTCGCCAACCAGACACCACAGAGGAAGCAAAATGACAAGGCAGAGCTGAGAAAAGGTACCAAGCCATGTGGCTAAATATAGATGAGAATTATGGGTTCATTTAAGTATAAGGTCTATTCAGTAATAAGCCTAAGCTAATGGCCAAGCAGTTATAAATAATATTAAGCCTCTGAATGATTATTCTATAAACAGCTGCGGGTCTACAGGGGTGGGGAGGGAGGAGAGGAAGGGCCAGAGAGACCTTCCCATCACAGCATCTGAAAGAGAACTTGTGACATTTACCTTTCTGTACCGTAGTTACCTCCCTCGGCATATTTTCTACTTTCATTTATTTTTTTCTTTAAGTTACATAAAGTTTCATTTTTTTACAGATGAATGTATTTCCACATTGTATATATACCTCATCTTCATTACCTGTTTATCACTTGATGGACTTGTAGATTGACCCCAATTGTTAGCTATTTTGAACAAAATCATTCTGTTTAGAATGCCTTATAAAGCTAAATATTTTAAAAATGTTTTATAATTGATTTCAAAACATTGGAAAAGTTAGCAATTCTTCTAAAATAATAATTATTTTAGCAAGAAACATGATATCTCTACGGTAGGACACATAGTCCTTTGGCTATATACCAGCAGTGTTACAGCTGAATCAGGTGGAATTCCTACTTTAATTTCTTGAGAAACCTCCATATTGACTTATATAATGACTAAGAAATTGCCCTCCTACCAACAGTGAATAAGGTTTCCAATTTTTCTCCACATCCTTGCCAACAATTATTATTTGCTACAAGGTCCAGAGAACATCATGGAAAAGTTCTAAAGCATTTAAGTATCAGATGGTAGGAAGAATGCTGTGAAATACACACACTATTACAAATAATGTAAAATGAACACACCACAGCCATAGATACCTGCACAAAGTCTGTACAAGATTGGATTCTTTGATATGCCATTAAAGAGAAGAAAGTGCATACACATTTCTAATGAGACACTGGCAACTACTGATTTTAAAAAAAGGGGGGAATATCGTTTTCTTCAGTGTATTCTCACAGGTAAGTTGTCTTTGAACTAGCAAAGATCTTTAAATCTATATTCAAACAAAAAATCTAATCCTAATTTAATTAACTGGGTCAAAAGAAAACAAAACATACATGAAAATAGGAGGGTAATAGTTGTGAAGACAGTCCAAAGAGATGGAGCAGTGGAGGGAGATAAGAAGGAGTAATTGGGATATACATAACTATAATACCTGATATATAAATCTGAAAGTTTTAGAAATTGAGTAAAATATGATAAATAATAAGCCATCATTACATTAGAATATTAAAAATGATAGGAAGGTATAAAAAAAGAAAGGAAGGGAAAGAGATAGATAAATTAGGTGATGATAGTGATGGCTATACATTCCATGAAAATAATAAGCTTGAATACAGCTAAGTACAGAAATACATTCAGATGCACACAGTTAAGTCACACAAAATAACCAGTGAACATTAAGGAAAGTAATGCATTATCACAACATTAATGCCATTGAAAGAAACTACTCCTTGTAGTCACTAGACCTAGAGTCCCTTCATTATTTCTTACAACTGAGTTTGAATAAAAATTGGCAGCAAATAGAGTATTGAAATTAAAGGAAAGGTAAAATATTTAACTCTTTGCATAGATGTTAAGGGTAGGGAAGGAATGGAATTTGTGCTGTTATTTTTTGCCTACAGCTCTCTTCATTCATAATGGCAAGAGCTAAAAATAAGTGTTGACAAAAAAGGACAGATAATTACTACTAGTTTTCTGAATGTGTTGATGAGACTTTTACAAATTCCTATGAGTAGCTGAAGTGATGAATAAAATAAAAATATGAAATAGCTAGGGAAACAGAGGCATGGAGGGACTGCAGGCTAAGTTTGGGTCAGAAAATATGCTTCCCCATGCATAACCATGGAGAGCTGAAGTGTATCCCTGAGTACCATGTGCAGGGTCACTCTATTGGGTGATTCACTTTTGCTTAGTTTATTTAATGGGCTGAATAAATGTATAAATGCTTTTAATTATTGACAATGATGTTTTAGTTAAGTTAAAAAGAGATAATCAAGATCTGAATGTCTATTGTTGCTAAAACAAAACCATACACATTTATTTTATTTATTTCATGAGTTTAAATCAAACACGTTAATGGGCTGTGTTCATTCTAGATGCTGAATAAAGGTATTTCTTTCCCTATCCAAGCTTTCCAAGGCTAAGTGCATTCGTGGAATTGTGGCCTCTTTGCAGCTATAATCACATTCCAGTCTCTACTTCTGTTTTCAATCATCTCTGAATCTAATCCTTCTCTTCTGCAGGAATTCTAAGTACATTGATCCCAAAAGGAAATGCAGGTAGACTTCTCAGCTTAGTGTCCTTAATGATTATTTATCCAGCATGTTTTATCCTGCAAAAGTTATATAACCACAGTTAGGACTACAAACTTGGATGTGTTTGAGAAGTGCTGTTCTATAGAGATCATGGAAAAGCTGATACTCAACAAATGTTTACTTTCTGTACAAAAGTTCAAATAATGTCATCACTGTTTCCTTATAATGAATATAACATTTAAATATACACTGCCAAAAAATACCACCAGAATTTGGTAATACAAGCTACTCTGTGTAAGAAGTCTCTGCTGTAGATTATATAAGTCTAAAGCAGTAGAAAAATAAAAAAGAAAGATAAGGGTTAAATGACAAAACCCCAAAGTGCTATGTAGACAAAGATTATGCTTATATTCCATAGTGATCAATAGTCTTCCTTAAGGATTTTCTATTGTTCTCTTTTGATAAAATAATGTATTATTGTGTATATTCCATAATAAATAAGCTGCAATATGCTCTTGGAAAACAGTGATAGCTCACATAAGATAATTTCTCATTTCCAGTGCAATATGTTTAATAATTGAATAATGAAGTGTTTTCAATGTGAATGATGAATGTGATATCTGCAGTCATTAAAATTCAACCCTGTTAAATTATTTACAGTTTGAATCATAATTACTGAACTCTACTTCCACCTCAAGTGAAGTAAATCTTGGCTTTCTTTAAATGATAAATTGTTCTTCAATATTCTCTTGCATCTAATTTTCTAAAAACATCTGATTGTCAGCTCTCTTCTGGTCATGTGGCTAAAAATTAATGATTTATGGTTTTACTGTTTCATTTCATTCATAATTTATAATATAGAGCAATGAAGCAAAAATAAGTCTCTTTTATGCCATCTGTAGTGTTGTGTAACATATTTTTCATAACTGGAGGCCCAGTCTACATGAAAACATGTCTGTAATTTAACGCACCATCAGACACTTAGCATTCACTCCAGCTCTTTAACACTCTGCTCAAACACTGAAAAACTATTCAACTTGATAGTTTAAGATTTTGCTGCCATGAGCTTCTATTCCCAATTCTACTTGATGTCAGGAATTTCTTCTGGAAAATTAGGTTTTAAGCGACATAGAAATATAAAACAACAACAACAACAACAACAACTCTATTTTCATAGATTGCTCATGTACTGATTTTAATAGAATCTACCCTGTAAAGAATTTTGCCTCATTTCAATGTTTCACAGAATGCAGAGCTAAAGTCTCTTAGAACTTTCAATTAGATGACATTTTTATACAAAAACACTTTTGCTAATCTATAAATAAAAATGTAAATCATTTACAAGTATTCAAGTCTGCTGATAATTTATATGTAAACAAATTGTTCTCCTTGAGCTGACTCTCTCTCACTTTGCACAAGACTGTAAAGAGTTTAGATATAAAATATTTTTTTTTACCAAGGCTCTAGCCATCAGAGAAGAAAGTAAATGTAGATATCTATGGAATTAAAACTCAATATCTAACTTCTCTTCTCAAAGATCAGGGCTCATTGTTGTGAAAGAGGAGGTGGACAGATTTTAAGAGTCAGAGCAATTGGGTGACTACAAGGAACCAGTGTTTTCTGGATGCAGCAGGGCAGGTGTACATGTGAACTCTCACTCCACTCACAGAGTTACACAGTCTCAACCCAGGCCAAGTCTTGAGACACCATGCACAAGAGCTGTGTCATCTCAAGCCACGCAAAGTCCCAGCACAGAGTTGGAAGGTAAAAATGAAGGTCTGCCGGCATCAGTTCACGGCAACCAGCTACTTCATAAGAACATATGTATTCCTCAAATTAGTATTGTCAATGTAAAACTAATTAGCTTTGTATGAAAGACTCATTTCTCAGTACTCTAAAGGAATATATAAATCTAACAGAAGATGGGATGGGACTTTGCCATGTAACTTGGTTATAACCATATAACTAATTAGTAACTATATTCTTTCTTATACTTTTAGGATAAAATAAAAAGAAATATATTGGATCTTGGTGGGAGGGGATGGGGAATCGGAAGGAGTGTGTGAGGGCAGGGGAAACTGAGGTCAGGATTATTGTAGAAGAGAAGAAAAATGAAAATAAATAAATGAAAACATGATTTTATATATCTCTGTTTAAAACAGAGTAATTTAAGCTATGTCAAAAAATAAATTAACTTTAAAAAGAGGAAATATAGTTTCCTTCAGAAGCATCAGAAATAAATGTGCAAACCCATAATGCTAACAGATTTTCATCATAACCATATAATTACACTTGAGTGAAGAAGCATTCTTGAGGTACTAAAATTTTTTGGCACCCATAACATTTTAAAGTTTTCCTACTGTACAGTAGCGGTGCTGCCAGATTACATCTTCATCTCCATGAGAAAGGCTTCACATGGCAGCAACAAGCCTGTCTGATTTCAAAATTACCTTTAATTGTTGAGCACTCCCAAATGACAAAGTGTCTGATAGTTTGGCAACTAGATCAAGCAAATATTTTTAAATAGAACAACTTCTGTGTGTTGTGTCTTCAAAGTAACTATGTTAACTGGCATATCTGTCTTGATTTCTGCCCTTCAGTGTGAGGCTCATTTTCAATTTTGGTAAGATTGTAAGAACTGAAGGTTCAAGGAAACTGTTAACACAACTTGTCACATTTCATGAACAAGGGAGATGACCCAATAATCAACTGTTTTCATCACTCCACCTCCCGTTCTCTCTGCTTTTCCTAGTCCCCCTCTCCAAATACTCATTTTCTGTTGTTTCTCCTTTTTCTCAAAGGTATACAGAAGTTTTAAAATAAGATATGGACTTAATCAATAAGTCATTCTTTTGAGAACAGATGTAATAATGGAAATGTTTTTTTTATATGCTGGGGAAGTGAGTAAGTCTAACCTACAGTGCATGTGTATAGCCATGTGTCTCTGTATCAAAAATGACTGATACTATTACTTTTGATACCCTGAGATCTAAGATCTACTCAGTATCTTTATAGATGAAAATCAGTAGTTTACACACACACACACACACATATGTATATATATATAACACACACACACATATGTATATATATATATATATATATTACACACACACACACTTTCATAAACAGTCACATCACTGTGCTGATACATATAAGCACAGTAAAGAGGTCCTATTGATAAACAGGGAACATTTTATTTCCAGTTTGAATTGAATGAGAGGTGTAAGGAAGATAAAAGTGTCCTGTAGCTACTTCCTCCAAATAAAGACATTCTAAATAGAGAAGTCAGGCTTGTAAAACTCAGGAAGTAAACAATACCAAACAGGCCCTGGGAATTCTTAAAAGTTATACCCCACAGAATAGTGGTTTTCAACTTTCCCAGTGCTGTGACTGTTTAATACAGTTTCTTACATTGTGGTGACCCCCAAACCATAAAATTATTTTGTTGCTACTACATAACTGTAATTCTGCTACAGTTATGAATCATAATGTAAATATCTGATAGGCAGGATCTCTGATATGTGATATCCCAAAGGGGTCACGACCCATAGGTTGAGAACCTCTGCTACAGAAGGTTATAAGAACAATAAAAATACCTAAGTGGAGAGGCTGCTTTCATAGAGCTCTCTGCATATAATACAGAACTGCAGTTTTATAATATACGTGGCCTTCTGGCAGGTACAGCTGCATGTGTTATCCATGGTCCTGCAAGTAACTCCTCAACCATCATCTTGCACTTAATTTTAGTAAACTCACTGATTCTCTGAGCTTGATTGGAGGAGAATTGTGTGTTTGGTTTGTCAGCTAGATCTTAACATGTGAAGAACAGACTAGATATTTGAATTGATAAAATGAGAGGGAATGAGGGAAGAGGGAGGAAGAGAGGGAAGAACCAAAGGAGAAGATGATATAGGACAGGAAAATGAGCTAATGTGAGGGGTGTAAGGAGAGGAGAGAATGCAGGAGGCAAGGGTGGAGGGAAGAGAAAATAGAAGGAAAGGAAAAGGGAATACAGTAAAAGAGAAGTGAAGATCTGTTAATAAATTCAAATTTAGTTCAACCAATCAAATCTAGTTTAGAATGGAAATTGGCATGTGGATCTCTTTATTGATAGTCAAACATTTTAGTGAGACAGGTATGGAGCCTAGAACCTAACAGCCATAACCTGAACTCCATGTGCTCCCATTCTAGGAGGTACTGAGGAAGTGTCAGGGTATCACCTCCTCTGACAGTTATTGGAAGCTGATTCCACCACACACTTAGGCAACAGGCCTGGGAATGAAATTGGAGCTGATATAGAAGATTCCTCCCTGAGGAATATCTCTCATAGTGTCTCAATGAATATTCAAGCTGACAAGGGAGAAAACTCAGTCAATAGTTCCACCTGACCAGCTGTAAAGCTTATGAACCATGATGATGAAGAGCCTGGTAAGATACGGCCAATGATACAGTAGTGTCAATTTTATCTTGAGAATAACTAACAACTATCTGATTTGACTTAAGGCCCCCTCAGTAAGAAGGAATTCATACTTGGTAATATGAACCCAATAACATCTTTCTTTAGATTTAAAAAGCTTTGGCCATAAATATTAATGGCAATTTCATGAAGATATGATTTCTTATACAAATGGATTATTCAAATATTGACTTCCATAATTTAAAACTACATTCATCTTTTGAACAAACACATCATTCAAAATTGTGGAATAATGTCATATAGTTTACACAATGCCTGAAAATACATTTTTCAAACTATAGAAATTTATAAGCAGCGAAATAGAACACGATCAAAATTGATACTATTAATATCAATATGTCCATTAATCTACAACATGCACTTTCATGATTGAACGTATCTACTGAGCAGAAGGAGGATGATTTTTCTCAGGTAAGTAAAGAAAGGCCACATATATATGTAAATACTCCTCCTGAATGACTTTTATTTATTGTGTATTGATTCAATTCATTTCCCTGTTTTCTTTTATTAGATTAATTAACAACTTTATTTAATGACCTAAGAGAAATTTCTCTACAAATTGTGCATATGAAAGATCTCCTGATTGTATCAGTTTTAATGACTATATTTCAATCAGTGTAATTGTCTTACTGTAAGTGATGTCTTTACAGAAAACATATAAATATTATGATTCCCAGCATTATGATGTCATAACACCCATAAATACCAGGGAAGAGAAATACATCCTCTTAAATTAAGAGTTTATAGTTCTCTTGTGGATATTTTCCAGTTGAAGATGGGTACCTATAATTCTTTTTAGAGTGAATAAATTGGAAAATGGTATTAAAGAAAGTCCCAGATAGCTGGATCCCATGAGGACCAATCTGAACTAAATTTTTCATGTCAGGTGACTATTGGAGTACAAAGGTTATACTAAAAGGACAATAATTCTGTCCCCATAATATCAACTGGGTATTTAATACTACCATATTTGAAATTAAAATTGAGAATTTGTATAGGACAATAAAAAATTATGAGGTCTGAAGGTCTGGGCTACAATAATGGAAATGATTATGTTTCCCTGACTTCGAAGACACAGTATTCTTTGTCCCAGAAGAGTTATTTGGGTAAATCTATGTGCTGTTGATAACTATTACTTCCATGTTCTAGTAGATGACAATATTCTCCAAAGTTGGTCTTTAAAATTTACTATTTGTGATAACCATTTCTGTTTTTGAAATATAGTATTAATGATCTGACTACACCTTTAAAATATCAAACAACTCTATATCATGAGTTTTGTGTAGACTATTTAGCTCTAATTTGGTTTAGCTCTAATAGTGGTTTCCTATCAACCAGATGAAATCCCATCTCCACAGTTATCTGTTTCATTTCATGATTGATCCATGAATGTTGAGCTAATGTAAATATGCCTCTCTATTAACAAACTGTGTTTCTAAAACAGTTGATTGGTATAGACCAGTATATTACCTTATGTTCCATTTAATGAATTTTCAGTCTTATACTAGTGGTGAACATATTCCTATAGGGTTATATTAGTTGTTCAGTCTTTAGAGTTGATAAATTCACATTGTAAAGGAACATTTATAGATATAAACTAAAAATGAATAGGAATCCAGTTCAGAAGGTAAAGATGGATTTGAGCCTGGGTCTGTGTGGGGGATGTTTCTTTGCCATACAAGTCTATGTCTTTGTTCTGGTTCCTGTGCTACAGAGATATCTAAGTAAGAAGAATCTCTTAAGTCAGTGTATTGGCACCATCAGGAAACAGGGGGCATTTTAACATTTCCTGAAGTGGTCCCTGAGCTCTGGTGAGGAATCTCTAAGATATCAACCCAAGTGAGCCTCAGTTGTCAGATAGAGTAACTAACTCAGATTCCCTCTTAGAATTCTTCTGATGATGTGAAAATAGCAACTTACTTACCAAACCAAACTCACCACAACATTCTATTTGGATGGTATTTCAAATTTTACCCAAATTATTCACAATTTTTTTGCAAAGTTTAATATTACTACTACAAAAAAATTCTTTTGTAATCAAAAATCAAGGTCACATTGAACTGAAGTGCTTTATGTAACTCAAGTACTTTGGAGTCATTGTTAGTGTTTGCTGAGAGTGTAATACTTCCCAAGCAGTGCTTCAGGTTGCCATATGTTGACTATATGAAACAGCTCATCTCAAACTCAGGTACTTTACATCCTGTGAAGGATATATTTAAGATATGACTTTAGTAAAACCTTAAGGACTAGTGAAAGATAAAAGGTCTGCTCTATTTGCTACACAAAAGTTTGCACAATGATTTGTTGCTTGTCAATAAGCTTATAAAATATGGTAACCAAATGCTTTCTGAGTGGATTTAGGTGCTGCTCCACAGTACGAAACACACATGGCATTTTAAACCTGGCCAACAATTTGTAGTTAAGGATCTCACAGTCCCCAGGTATGCATGTACTACTATTATTCTGCTAAATGAACATAGTATCAAATTTTCCTCTAAATTTGTATCTCCATAACCATATATTAGTGTAGATTTCAGATCTCATCAGAAATGCTTCATGCAGTGGATAGTGGTTAATATAGAAACTCAGAGCAGATCAAAGTGTATAAAATAAGTCTCAGTGGACTTCTCAGCCACAAATGGAATATCTATATCCTCCTACCCTCTTGAAAAGGCTTAGGGACCACGGAGGAACAGATAGTGAGAAAACTCTAAGAGCTAAGGGTTTGGAGGACCAGAACAAAATGTTGTCTTCCTTATATTACACAACCATAATGGTCAAAAACTCACAGCAGCCATGATTGTTCGGTTGAGATCAAGACGTCTACTTTCTAATGTAGGGTGGAGAAGACCTTATGGGCTTCCACTTCTGAGCAGCCCTATGGTGTTGCTGGTTCCTGAGGGAGAGGAAGTTAGTTTTCTGTAGTACCTGGTAAGTCAATCATGCTCCAGTAGGTAGTACCACAGGCAGGAGTGTATGTGGATAATAATTAATTGTAATGGGCTATTGGGGGGGGGGGAACACAAATTTGAAAGAGTAGAGAGGTGAGGAGTAGGTCTCAGAGGAAGAAAGATGGATGAATATGATCAAAATATGTAATATGAAATTCTCCAATAATTAATAATTAAAAATAATTTTGATTTGATTGGATAAGCTGACTTAGAATATGCATTTAGAATAAAATTGCAGAAGTGGAGATGCATGCATGTGTTGAGTCACTGAGGTGAGAATTACGATGTAATAATGTGATAGAAATACCAAAGGCTAAGTAAATTTGTTTGAACATAATATAAAGTAATGTAACATAGCATGAATCTCTTACTCTTCAAACAAGTATTACATCTGTATTCAGTGTTTTTGGTGTGCATATGTGTACATATGTGTGTATGTATGCATACATGTGTGCATATGTGTGTGTGAGTGAAAATATCATTGGAAGGACAAAGCTGATATCAAGCATTTTACTCCATCACTTGTTACTTTATTTATTGATCCAGGGTCTCTTGTTGTGCACAGAACTCATCATTTCCAGATGGTGATCTTATCAGCTTGTCTTGTCTGTTTCCAGAATCCTGACATTACAGGGGCATGCCATAGCTGCCAGGCTTTCGTGTAGAATCTAGTGATCCCAACCCAACTCTGTTCCATAAGTTAACACAGTAAGCAATTTATCCCCTGAGCTACTTCCCCAGCCCTGATTGTATGCTTTTTCTTTAATATGTATTTGATTTTATGTAGATATGTGTGTATCTGAATGTACATGTGCACTATATCCACATATCAGACCAAGGACATCATCAGAGGTATCTGGTCCCTGGAATTGGAGTTAGAGAAGGTCAAGGGCCACCAGATGGGTGCTGGGAATCAAAGTTTGTTTTCCTATGAGAGTAGTAAGTGCTCCTTAACACTGAGATATCTTTCCAGCCCTCACTCAGTAATTTTTTGTGAATAAAATTATTGTCAATAATTAGTTCTGGGTTCTTGTATGGAAAATCACAATATTCTATGGAAAACTGACATTGTAGCTTATGAGAAAGACAAATAATTGAGTAGTAAATTTTATTATTCTGGAGCAAATGTAGTAGTGCCACATTATAACATTCATTTTTCTTGAAGAAATATTTTAACAAAGTAGTTAAGTCTGTCTTCAATAACTTAATCTGAAATTCCATCTTTCCACATGAATATTGAGTTCAGTTACTTTCCTGATCCCTTACACACTTACCAGAAAAACAAAACAAAATGAATTTAAGTATATTTTTAAAAAAGCAGACTTTTGTCTACTTCACTCTGTGTCATTTGGGTTGATGGGAAATATCTGGACTTGTCTGAACTGTCCAGACATTATGGGAACTGGTCAATTTTTCAGCCCTGGATATGTGCTAGTATGAATTGTGGCAAGAAGTACCTGTTGATCACTGCATCTTGATTGGTAAGCCACTGCTTTGTCGCAGACATTGACTTAACAAATACAGTACTCTCAACTGCTCCTTCTTCTTTGGGTTCTTACAAACACTCCATAGAGGTGTGCTTGGGGACCCCAAGGATCTTAATGTTAGTAGAACACAAGTTTTTGGGGCACCTGGCTGGATATTCTCATTTGTTGCCACTAAATTTAATCTTGCCTGTGGACACACCAGCTGCTCAGGATCAGCTGCTTATAGGGATTTTCTTGGTTCACACCACCTACCCTGTGATCAGAGGCTCCCTGAATGACAAATATTTCTGAGGTACTTGACTGACTCGGTAGTTAGTATTTGTAAATTGCAATAAACTTTATAAGATAAAGAATCATAATGGCAAATCCTCAAAGGAACAGAGTTCTAGTCTTAGCCTACTCTTTCTGAGGCTTATTATTATTTTGTTTCATTTCACAAATTTTATGTCCTTTTTTAATAAATATTTTAGAGGTTTTTTTTTAGTACATGAGAAATCACTGTAAAGTCATTCAGCTGCATTTCTTTCATAACACAGAAAGAAAAAGATCATCTTTTTCATTCCTGGGTGACTTAAAGCAACTTAAAATATTACTTTTTCTTCTCAAACTTTATCTTAAATTCTTCCCAATAAGTAGATCTTGAACATTTGTGAAATATTTGAAATAGAGTAATGAAAAAGACTCAGCTACAGCTGAGTTCCCACATCTCCAAGACTGTGCACTTTCTGCATGTAAGCTTAACTTTGATCCTCTCGACAAGCCTCTGTGATACAATGGAAAGAGTAATAAGATCTTTAGGATTCTGGAGCCTGAGTTCAAATTGCACTACACCTCTGCAACCTCAGAGTCAACTCATGCTGGCCACTTACTTTCTCTCTCTTTCCTTTTCTGTATAGTCTAATAGATAGGGACATAAAAGTTGAAGAATAGGTCTGTATGCTTGTGGGATCACTCTAAACAGCACATACCATGATACCACATATTAGGGAATTATAGAAGCAATTTGGTAAGTTGTTCTAGCAGGAAAATAAACAAATGCATTGGCTAAAACAAGGTGGTAGTAATTCACTGTGGGTGTATGATCATTTTAGAATGATTTTGACTCCTAGCATTTTTTGCCACGTTTTCACTGTCAGCAACCATTCTCCTACTTGGGAGAGAAAAAAAAAAAGACTGAAGTATCAAATACTTAGTCACTTTATAAATAAAGACTAAAAGAGTCAAGATACATGTATTATAAATATTAGATTATCCAAAAATTTTTTACATGACCATTTCTAAGAACAAGAACCAATAGCTATTATATCCAGCTGAACAGTCCCTGGACCACTCCAAATTCTGTTAACACAAGAAGGATGGATATTGTCAGGCAATTAGGACTTTGCTAAGCTTGTTGTCTTCCTGGTTCTATTCATTTTTTTTATCCCATTAATTGCCAAGACTAAACTTTGCCTTGGAAATTAAAGAATCTTCCTTTCTGTAGTCATTCCAGCCTCAGGAGAATCACGAGAGTTACGATTTCACTAATACTTTATGTATGGCATGTGCTTTGTCTATTGACTTTAGTTATAGTGGGAGATTTAAAGTATGTGGCTTTAACTATTCTCAGAAAAGTTTTACACTGGTCCATCTAATTTAGGTCTGTCTCCTGACAGTGTAATAGGCAGTACTATGATATGTATGTCACACTTCTTAAAGTAATGAGGGAAATACAGCCTAATGAGCTACCTTTTATGAATCAGCACATTCTTTTTGGTGCAGTATTTCCACTCGACAGAGTAAGGGACAGAAAAATGAAACTATACACGAAACAAAACAATTGTAGCTCACATAATCCTTAACATTCCCACCCTCTTTATGTTCTGGAGCTTTACTTTTAAATTCCAAAATTTATTCTTTGATAGTTTCACATATGCACAAAATGACCTACAATCTTATGATCTATTTGCTCCTATTTCTCCCCCTCCATCTCCCTAGAGATTTTTCTGTCTTGTTTTTTATTTTCTTTTAATTCAACGTGTCCAATTTGTGCCTCTCACACAAACATACAGACATGGGGATAGGTCATCCGCTGGATCACTGGTGACATACCAGTGAACAAAGTCCTAGAGAAAGTTGACTTTCCTTCTCCTAGCTGCCATTCACTCCCAATTTCTCCTCAGCTAGGGATGGGGTTACCTGAATCCATGATCTATGATGGAACTTTGGCTTAACTTTGAATAGTTCTTCTACAGATAATAATATCTGTTGTGAATCATGAGAACAACAATGAATTTGTGTCCAAAAGACACTTTTGTAATAGTTCTCCCCATATACTGGCACTTACATTCTCTCTCACTCCTCTTCTGCTGTTCCCTGAGACTTTAGGGGTGTCAATGATTGACTTAGGTGTCCGATTAGGCTTGAATCCTCATGGTCACTTATTTTCAGCACATTCAATATACTTATTCTCCAAATTTATCTTTACCCAGTGCAAAAGATGCTTCCAGATCTCCTTGAGTTTTACAGCTTCTTCAAACTATGGCAAACATGTCTTTTAAATCCTGAAATTTTTGCATTTTTTAAAAAAAATTTTCTCCTCCTCTATCCTAACTTACAACCCCGATTAAAACTAGGGCAGATGTGCCATAACTGTTCTTTCTGTTCTATGAGAAAATTATTATACTTTGCTCATGGCTTAAATGTTGCTATTTTTACAAACCCCGATTTCTTTTCAGAAGAAAATACTCTAATTTACCACCCTTAAATTTATAGTCGAATTGCATGAGGGTACTTGGTTGTGTTTTATTTTTGCCTTTAAAATATTTTTCTCCTTAAAAGAAACTTCACATCCCATTATCCAAAGTTGATTCTCTGCTGACTCATTTGCACTTGTACATAATGTGTGTTCTATCAGTTACTGGCATTTGCATACTTTGTTAATATTTTTATTTTTACTGGCAGTTTAAGTCACATACAATAAGTTCTACATAATGTTGATATTTTATGTTTAGTACTTATTTCGTATTTGTAAGTAGTATGTGTTTTGGGCATGTATGTATGTGTAGTATGTGTGTGTGTATTTGTACATGTGTGGCTTTTGTATGTGTGTGTGTACCAAGAGGTCAGTGGCTGATGCTGTCTTGTCAATCCTTCTCCACATTGTATGTTAATGACAAGTATAATCTTGAACACAGAGCTCAGTGATTCCGCTAATCTAGCTAACCAGCTTGCCTCAGGAATCCCATTTCTGTCTTCTGATCAACAATATTAGAGGCCACACCCAGCAGACATTTAAAGGGGTGCTGGGATCTAAACACAATTTTTCACCCTCTATGATAAATGCTTTACCCAATGAGTCCTCTCTCCACCTCTGTATTCACTAAAAAACATGACCACAATAAAATAAAAGTGAACATGTGTGTCAGTGTTGGCATAGGTCTTGTGCATGATCCAAAGCCCTGGAGCTACAAAGAGTCTTAAAAAGACCATGGGTAAACTGAGGCTTGGAAGGCAGCACTGAGTCCCAAGTTGAAAATGTGCCTGGGGGCCACATTCAATGTTTCGGTGACTTCTTGCCAAACATTGAATAAAACCCTGTCTGTCAGTTAACTGACTAGGAAAGTTTCTTATGGCTCACCTCAAATATAATAATATGGTTATAATTACCTATTTTGATCACTCTTTTCTTCAGAAATATAATCCTGTCTACTCCATCTCCATTTTTAATTAAACACTTATTTTTTTCTTTTTTAATGTGAATTATTCTATGAGATGGTGTATAAATTGAATTTTACAGCATGAATGATTTTTTTTGTGTTATTAATTTCCTTTGCTGAAAGTTGAACCCAGCACCTAACGTCTCCAGCCCAACACCCTCTGACTGAGCATCCTGGTCCATGTTTTTAAATGATTTATACATTTCTATTTTATTTGCATAAGTTTTGTCTATATATATATATCAGTGAATCATGCTTGTATAGTGTCTGCAGATGATAAAGAAAGGAATCATATCATCTGTTCTGTAAAGACAGTTGTCAGCTGCCATGTAAATTCTAGCAACTGAACCTGGGTTTCCTACAAAAGCTAAATTCTCTCTTAACTGTTGAACAATCTCTCTAGCCCTCAGTTTATTTATTTAACCGAGTACAACTTTTGAGGTTCACCCATGGCTTGCTTGTTGTGAGTTTATGGCATTTATATTTTTAGATGGTATTCAATTCTATTCATTCATTGGAATTTTTTACTCATTAGTATTATAGAACTTTAAGGGTTTTTTTTCCCACTGTTTGCTACTACAAATATAAATGCCATGCACATTTTTGCACACATATTATAGGGATAGTTTTCTTTATCTTGAGTTAATACTTATGGTGATTTTGTGATATCAAATTTGATATTTCAACATTTTCAGCTTTCTTGTAAGAATACGGCTCACTTCTGAGGTGATTACTTGGTGTGGGTCACTTTAACACAGTTTTACATTTAATAACATTTAAGAAGATTAGAATTTATGAAAAGGCTAAAATTCAGACATTTCTCCAAATAAATTTTCTATAAATAAGTGCATATATTTCCTATTTTTCTACCATGTTCAATGTGCAGACAACTAATTTTGCAACGATTAAAATTTTAACTTTTGCCGGCTGGTAATCCCAGCACTTGGGAGGGAGAGCCAAGCGGATCTCTGTGAGTCCAAGGCCAGCCTGGTCTACAGAGCGAGATCCGGGACAGGCACCAAAACTACACGGAGAAAACCTGTCTCAAACAAACAAACAAACAGAAAAAAAAAAAAAAAACTTTTATTTGTCTCCCAATACAGAAATAGTCTCCATTGTCGTTTTTTTTTAGCTGTTATTTAAGTTGTTTTTTATTGTGTTTCTGTATGCTCCATTATAAAAATAAATTGTGTAGCTGTAACTTCAGCTCTGGTAGAAGGAGACAAGTGAGTTTCAGGAGTCCTCTCATCAGACAACCTACCCCGAAATATAAGCTCTACGTTCATTGAGAAACTTTGGCTCAAAATACTGAGATCAAGATACTTTGCTGAGACCCATGGGAGGTCTGCCTTTTCTGAATAGAAACAGAAAAGGAGTGGATTGGAGAGAGGGGTGGAGGGCAGGTGGAGGTGGGAATGAGAGGAGGGGAGTGAGGGGAAACTGTGGTCTAGATGTAAATTAATTAAGTAAAAAAAAATGACAGCTCATTACAAAAAAAACCCTACACACCATGTAATCTATTTATATGAATTCTTAGAGCTAAAAATTGGTACCTGTCTAACTTAGAGAGAGAATGAAGAAAGCAAAAGATGGAAATGTCTGAATTAGTGTAGTACTAACTTAGGTGTTAAACATCTATGTTCTAACCTGTATGTAACTAACAATGATAGTACAACCATGGTATAAACAAAACAGAACAAAGGAAAAAAATAGTTTGAAGTGGGAGAGAACAAGGGAATCTGTGGCTATTATGTAGAACTGAATAGTATTGTAAAATAAAAAATAAATAAAGAAAAAAAAGAAGCAATACAAAAAAAAATTAGAGTGACTGCGACAGAGCACACAGGGACAGGCAAACAGAGCTAAACCCATGGATGTATGCAAACATACATCACACACACACACACACACACACACACACACACACACACACTCACACTCACACACAATGTTTAAAGAAAAATATGATGACATGGTTCTTTTCAACTGAATTCTGATTGTTGCTATAACAGAAATAATTTTGCAATTATAATAATACAGTAGAAGTTGTAACCTTTGTCTATTGATAGCTAAAACATTTCTGGAAACTTTCATGCATTTCATCACATTTATAGATAGGTCTTCAATTAAAAGTACAGAAAATTTTTATTATATTCAGTTTAATTAAGAAAAACAAACTTAAAACAAAAAAACAAATTTACAGTCTAAAAAGGTGTCTCAGTGGACCTGAGTTATGTTCACAGTACCCACTTTGGATATCTCAAAAACACTGTAACCGCAGCTCCTAGGACCCTGATCCCTCTGGCCTCCCTAAAATCTTGCACTCATTTTATATTTAATTTATTTGTGTTTTGTATTTTGCTTGCTTGTGTGTTTCTTTTAGGCTCCTGCCATATTTAGGCTTCAATAACCTGCTTAGTTAAAAAAAATTGTTCTCTGGTACAATCTTCTCTTATGAACACTTTGAACACATTTGTTTCCATTTTTTCTTCCTTCCTACCTTCTTTTCTGACTTCCTCTCTCCTCCCTTTTTACTTTTCTCCTCCTACATATACCACTACTTTTTAATGTTACATTTTTAAAAGAAAGTAAGATTTTAGGACATGAAATATTTTGTGCAAGGAAATTTACAGTATCAATCTTCAGGTAGCTAAATCTAGACATGTCACTTTCCAAAACTGATAAAAGATAGAAAGTCATAAATTCTAAGCCTTTTGTGAGTAAACTCAAGTTGGATAGAGAAAATCACTTGTAAATAAATTATAGGAGAAGTCCTGCAAACCTGTAAAGGGATTCTTAAAACCAGCCAAAGAAAATTAAGCCATCCACAATGGTACAAGTCTTTTTCTAGAAGCTGGATTGAGAAAGTGAAGTGATTATTATTATTATTTTTATTTGTATTTTATTAAAACATTATATAAACAGAAAAAATGAAGTATTACAAAAAAATCAAAGCTGGTGTTACATGGGAACATTCTCAGAGTTGTGTTCTAAGAGACTTGATGACAGAAATTTAAGTTAATTTCAGACTAGTGTGAAATTCCCAAATTCAGGTTCATTAAAACAATCAAACTGTGATATGATTTTGTTAAGATTTCTATAATTATAAGAAGCCTCAAAATAGGAGGCCTAGAAAAAAAAAACACACCTGAAATTACTAATGTCAACCATAAATTATTTGCTTTTTAGCATTAAAGGCTTTGAGTTGTCAATAGACCAGACTTACATCTTAAATATAATGCCTCTTATACTTTAAAATATCTACATTGTTTTACAACACATACATTCTTTCATAAATATATTATTTTAAATAAAAAAGAATTTACAAAAAGATATTAATTTTTAAAAAGGAGTAGATTAAAACAACCCCTATTTTCACATTCTCCTAATTCCACTCAAAAAGTTTATATTTTACTATTTCTATCTGTGTTTACCAAGTTTGAAAAAAATCATGTAACTTTTTGTTTAATTATATGTACAGTCATACTTTAAATTATAAAATGCATAATGAATACATGAAATATGTATGTACTGTGGAGTTACTTGCATGCATCATTTACTACATAGTGAAGCAGATGCACTTTTAATTAAAATCCATGATGTACAATAAACGACCAGAAGAATTAAGCTTGGATAGCCAGTTCTATAATCAGCCCCATAGAAGACATAAATGTCCATGTATAATTCATTGACTACTCTCTATAAGAAACAAATGAAAGAGATGTTTGATTATAAAACTTATTTTTATGATGCAATTTTATATTTGTTCTAAGAAATTAAATTTTGTGCATATCTTTAAAGATACAAGACCTTGAAGACCAATAAAAAAAGACTAAAAAAGACAGGGGTAATCAAGTTCTTACCTGCAGGTTGGCACACTGCTCCTGGCAGGGTGGAGTGTACGCATAAGAATTGAGAGAAACACCTTTGTCACAGATAGGAATATTGGAAAGAGATTCATCTGCATGTTGTGCAGGACATCTGCTGTTGACACATTCTAGAGCAGCTATGCCCTTATTTCCAGGTGAGAGACAAGATGCTAACCATCAAGGCAGGCTGTAGACGTTTAGGAGAGCATTTTTAACATGGGTGTGTGTAAATGACTCAGATTCTGTTCCAGCATAAGAACTCTGCAGATGAAGTTATGAATATTAACAGATCAGTATGTGATTATAGTGTAAATGATAGGCTAGATCTGACAGCGTATGCAAGGATCAGCCTTCCTCTATCTAGTCAGTCATGCAAGGATAGCAGAAGACTGAGAATGGGTATGAGGTAGCTCTAACCACCTCCATCTTTTTTCATTTGCTGGTTTTGAAAAGTAAGATATGCATAGTTTATGAAGGAAAAGATTAAGTTCTTTATTTCAGCATAAATGTATATCTCTTGGCAACTTTATTCAAGAAACACAATTTTTTCTTAAAGGTTTTTACTCCTTTTATCTTCTAAGTCATATAATTCCTTGCATGACACCTACTAGCTAAAGCAAATAGTGAATACCATGAGTCTCTTCTCATTTTCATTATATTGTTACTTCAAAATCTTATAAGAATGGAATGACATCATATAATTTCTGGGATTACATTTATCCAATTCAGCAACATTTTCAGGAGATATATCCAAGTATTTGAATGTGTATCAACACGTGTATGATTTGTTACTGCAAAATCATATCCTATGATATAAATGTGCTATTATTTGTTGAACTATTTACTGTATAGGGAACATACATATTTTTACAGATTTTAAAATTTATGATTAGTCTTTGAAAGTAAATTTCTCAACAATGTGTCAGGTTTTAAAATAAATCGCCAACGCATTTCTACAACAGGTATACAATTTGACATTTCCTCAGCAATACATCAATTGACCAAGTTTTCCATATCCTCTTTAGAATTTGATATTTTCAATGTGTTTTAGCCATTCTTTTTTTTTTTTCAAGACACATTTGTCACTTTAATATCTTTCCCGATCATTCCCATCAGTCTCTCGGGGCTTTCTATACATGATCGAATGTTTCTCTGATCGAATGTTTCTCTCGGCATCCAGTGTGCACAGCACATACTGTTCTGGACCAACACCTGTCTTAACTACAGACCAACTCGTTAGTAACAGGGCCAGGTACAGAAACCTTAAACCCATCCCACGATGAAATCTCGAAGGTACAGCCTTGTCCCTGGACAGAGGAAAGGAAGCTAGCTGAAGAAAGGGAACAGGTGGTGATGGAGGACCACAGCTTGCCTGAAGCAACATAGCCGCAGAGAACCCATCAGAGCAGGGCAGGTGCCTGCCCCTTTTAGCCTCAGTACTCCATTGGCTCAAGCAGGAGGCCATCCTGGGCTACAGAAGAAGACCCTATCTCATCCCTGCCCCTCCAAATAAGAGGGAGGCATAGCTCTGTTGATTGAGTGGCCTGGGATGCGCCTGATTTCAATCCCCAGCACCTAATAGCACAAGGCCGTGGCCAGCCATGCCTTTAATTTCAGTGCTTTGTGTTGTGCCCAGATCGTGACCCCCAGAGAGACCACCAAAGACGAGCATGCCGGAATGCAAAAGCAAGGTTTAATTCTGGATATCCAAAAGCATTACAAGCCTAGGCAGGGACTTCGTCCAATACATCCAACGCAGTGGAGGCTGGAGGAAGCACCCACCTGTCTGCAAGCTCAGTTTTTAAAGGGAAAAGTCACAAGGTTACATCATTTAGGGGTGCTAGTACGGGTACAATTCTGATTGGCTCGCTTCTAGGGACTTCTAGAAATTACTTCTAAGGGAGTGGTTGCCTGCCACCATTTCTCATTGGCTGCCCTCAGGTGGGGGCATTTCTGTGGTCAGTTACCCTGGAAACCAGGGAGAGGACATTCTATAGTCTGGCAGGCATTACCTCGTGACTATCTTGTGGCTCTGTACTTTTACACTTCCTGGTTTCTGGAATCTGAACTGACTGGTCTCAGTAACTTATGGCCTGTTCCAGTAACTTATGGCCTGTAGCTAAAAGGAGCAGTCTTAGGCCTTTAGTTTTAGGGTGAAAACATTTTGGTCTTATTTTGGTTCCACACTTTGGAAGTGGGGGCAGGAGGATCAAAAATTCAAGGTCATCCTCAGCAACATAGCAAGTTCAGGGCCAGCCTGGGGCTATGAGACCCTGTCTTTAAAAAACAACAACAAAAGAAAACAAAAGACCGTTAACTACCTTTTCCAAGAATGTGGGCTTGGCTTCAAAAACACAAAATCTGTATTGTCCTCTAAGCCACTAAACAGAAATGGAAGTTTGGGATGTACTCCCATGTCAGCTTCGGGGTGTGGCCTCTTCCTTTTTGGGCTGTGGTACAGAATAGTATTTTAAGTATCCGATTAACTTTCAAACAAAGAGTTTTTGAAAGGAATGTGAAGGACAAAAAAAAAAAAATGCCAATCAGATTTTCCCCATCTTGCTGTCTGTAGCCTCCCATAAAGTTAATTTGGAATGCGGCTCAGAAGCCTCCCAGCAGAGCCTTTCTTTCCTTTCTCTCTTTCTCTCTCTCTCTCTCTCTCTCTCTCTCTCTCTCTCTCTCTCTCTCTCTCTCTCTCTTTCGAGACAGGGTTTCTCTGTCTAGCTTTGCACCTTTTTCTGGAACTCACTTGGTAGTCCAGGCTGGCCTCGAACTCACAGAGATCTGCCTGGCTCTGCCTCCTGAGTACTGACTGGGATTAAAGGCTTGTGCCACCACCGGCCGGCCCCAGCAGAGTCTTAAATTTTTGGGGAGAAGCATTCAGGGCATTCACTGTAGTGACGTAAGGTTCTAGCAATTCTTATAAGCCTGTAATGCTATTTATTTTTTATAAAACCATTTTTTGATATTACTTATGTAAAAGATTTTGGTGGTCTCCCATCCAAGTACTAACCAGGCCCGACCCTGCTTAGCTTCCAAGATCAGACTAGATCAGACTAGCGTTCAGGGTGGTATGGCCGTAGACTAATTATGTTAAAGATTTATGTGTATTTAGCTAGTATCCTTGCATATCATTTTTAGTGACATGTTATTTTATGTAATGTTTCCCAATTCTTACTGGGCTTTACATGTATTTTCTGAGATTCAGTAGATTATGTAATCTTGATATTAGGATTATATTTGGACATATGGGTTACAAATATTTTATTTTGTTTTTTTAACTTACATTTTTAATATTTCCATTATTTCTGCAAAGCCATAATTGCTAATATTGTCAATACTTACTTATAAATCTTCTCTCTTACCTGTAGCACTATGAATGATAACAATTTATTGTCTAGTTTGAGACATTGAGAATTTTCACCTTTATTTTAATTAAAAGTTTATTCTTTTAAAATTTTACTTTGAGTCATTAGTACATTTTTAATTACTTTTTCCATAATGGTTGAGAGAGGTGAGAGTTCATATTGTGGTAGTTCATTTGTATACACTCAGTTGTTGTAATGACACCTTTAAAATGGCTATATATCTTTTCAATGATACATCTGCATAGTTGTCAAAAATAATGGGCTTATTTGAAAATACATAATTTGAGCAAATGATGATCAACTGTGTATAAAGTACATATCTTATACAGTGTGCATGTCTTAAAGTAAAAGATGGGAAAATTACATAAAACAACATATCACTCAAAATGATATACAGGGGCACCAGCCAAGTACACATAAATCTTTAACATATTTAATATCAAATAAATATTTTTTTATAAAAAAGGAAATAGATTGCAGGCTTATAAGAATGTCTAAAACACACTGAAAACATTAAATTCTGTTCTTTAATTATGCTTTATGTGTTAATTTTAAGTGCTCCATTTTCATATCATTCATTTCATGTATGTTATCAGTTACTTATGGTAATATCTTCTCAAGCCTGCCTGAAAATATTTTTCAAGTAAGTCTCATAGTTCTGTAAGGACAATTGCCATAGCATGTTAGTATTTCAGTTTAGGGTCTCTCTGATGCCTGGTATGGACAACATTTACTTGAAATATTTGTGTTTGATAGAAAATGTATTTAGTTTTAGTCTCACAAGGGTAGAAGTTCCTATTTGGCTGCTGTTATTGTGGCTCTATTAGAACTGTGGTATTTTCAACCATAGTATTTGTCTATAAAGAAGAAGTGCTCATACTAAAAGTTTTAACTTACCAGTCTTATTTCTTAGGCATTGGTTAGAAAGATCAATGTATGACTAGTGTATTATGTAATGGTCTGTGTTGGCATTTCCAGATTACTGGCATCTTTCCTTCAAATCCAGGATGCATAAGATGCAAAGCAAAACCCATTGAACTGTCATATTTTTTGTCGCTTGCTCCAATGCTAATTGGCTTTTCTTTCTTGAGATATTTTTTAAGATTTTCATAAGTTTATTTGTTATATGACACCTTCTTTCATATCATACATAGAAGACACAATAGGGTGAAATGCATGTGCTTTTAGATATATGTATACTCTGAGACTATTGTTTCCAATAGTCAGTTTACAAAATAAACCTCAATGCCCCTCAAAATCCAAACTTAAGGAAAGGGGGATATAAAGTGTTCTTGTCTGAGATGATGAGCAAGACAGAAATCTTTTCATAAAAGTACCCAAGCTTATTGTGATATGTGGACGACAGATTAAGTATTCTGTTGTAGACTGCTGTGGCTACTGCCAAGTAGGTATCTTAAGCAGTCTCACTAAAACAATTCAGTAATGATGAAACACATATTAGCTAGTGCTGTCTAAATATTTATGTGTATCAATAAATTTGACATATTATGACATATACAATGCTAGCTACACATTAATTAAAATAAATTAAAGTGTAAAAATATAAGGTGATAGAATCAAAAGTATTTAGAAACTATTAAGGATTGGTTTCACTTAAGAATTTACATTTTTTCTCAAAATCTGACATTTTTAGTCATATGTAGTAAAAAATGTGTCCTAATATCAGCACAGAAACTGATATTAAATTAAAATGAAAAGAGAGAGAAAGAAGAGTCAATTATGTGATTTGGGTAGCTACTTACGGTTTATATAAAAAAAAAATATAACCATGAGCAACAACAACAAGAACAAAAACCTCTTGGGACCTTAAATCTCCCATCCTTCTCAGGGGATCTCTAACAGCATCAACATTTCTAGTCAAAGTGAGAAAGCCAAAAATTCCAAGAGCAGAATCTGTCTTTTGTTTATAAGTCCTGGTGATTTAATATATCTTGTTTTTTCACTGGAGCACAAGAAGACAAAGGCAATGTGCCCACTGATCAGCCTCCTTAATAGTCCATCTCTGCACTGAAGCCCACTGGATCCTCTTTTCTATAATTTAATTTCAGATAGGTTGATCATCATGGGCTAAATAAACTTTTGGTGCCAATCAAATTATGTGTTTTTCTCCTATGTCTTGTATGTTTACTCTCTCTCTCTCTCTCTCTCTCTCTCTGTGTGTGTGTGTGTGTGACAACAACTCTGTTTTGCCATTCTATTTAGCTAAATTATTTGATATGCATATGTATTTATCTATAAAGGGGAACTGTCAGGAGTAAACTTTGAACAATATAATATTGACAATTGATCTTGCTTGTTCATAGCATCCAACAATTCTGACAAAGTTGATTAAAATTGACAATAGTGATCAAATAGCATTACTATTCTGAGTGTAAAATGTTTTCAAATACAGGCTTCAACAGATACTAGCTTTAAATGATATAAAATAATGAGCATTAATAACATTTAACAAAATGGTTCCTATTGTGATTTATTTTTACATGTATCTTTGAAGAAGATTTATTTACATAAAAGTTCACATTTGATGTATTCACAGGCAAGGCAATATCTAGGAGATGCAATTGGTAAATTTTTACAAATAAAGTTTTTGCCAAATATAACTGAATTAACTGTTCCCTAAAATGAACCACTAGGCCACCTGCATTTTTCTATTTCTATAAGTACTACGAGTACCTGAGGTCTGGTGATCCACAAGATATTTGTACTACTATTGCATGATTACATACAACTTATCAAACATGTTATTGTTGTTATTCACAGAACATATTTGTGGGGACTATTGATAGTTAACATTCCCCCGAAGCCTGTTTAGTGCCTTCTTATACTCTAAGAGTTGGCTATCAGGGGAGGATGCTTCCAGTTCAAAATCAACTTACTTTCTCTAAGTCCTCCGAACAAACTGTATCATGCATTCAGCAGTGGGATCTCACACTCAAGTTCTGGGTACAAACCAAGATTAATGGGGTATTATTTTCTGGATATTTTAGCTTCCTTGACTCACAATTCAATGAGAGTCATCCCATTCCCCACAACTTGCACTCTGTTTTCTGTTTGATAATTTATGGCTTCTGGGGAGAAGGTTTCCTAACCAACCCTGCTCCCATATGAGGCAATGACAATTAAATATGTTTTATTTACTTATTTATTTTAACAAGGCTTATAATATAGTAGTATCTTGTGGATAAGCAAAATTACAGGTTTGTACTTAAGGCATGCTCAATAGGATGGAACTCGTGACTGGTATCATAAACTGTGCCCAGAACACATGATAAAATTGCAGAGACCAAGTAACTCTGTAGTGTCCATACCCAAATGAGACACCCATAACACAACCTCTCCACCCAATCTTCAGAGAACATCTCAGAAAGAGGAAACAAAAGAGTGTAAGAGCCAAAGGACTGGGGAAAATGTTGTAAAAAAAATTATCTTCTGGATATAACGGGAATAGTGCACTCATGGACACTCAGAAGAAATGGTTCCTTCTACATAACATGCACAATGTTATGCCAAGTCAACTTTCTACCATAGCCCTACCCCTATTACAGAAGCTGCTGGTGGTCAACAACTGCTTAGGGAAGAAAAATAAACTTTCTTCAGGGACCAGCCCCCCTGATAAGTTGCCAATCTATAGACACTTATTTCTGTACATATAGACAACACTAAAGATAGCATGTATTTGAGAGGGGAAGAAATAGGTAGGAAATAAAATAAGAATTATAGGAGGAAGAGAGATAGACATGACCAAAATATCAAAAACATACCTCAAAAAGAAAAAAAAAAAAAGAATCAAGCCTTAAAAATAAATAAATCATTAAAATAGCTCAACCATGTTCATGCCTGAATAAAGCCACCCAGAAATTAGGAATACTCACAGATGTTATCTCATGCCTCTGAATAGATAATGTTGGATTCTTAAACAAGGAACAACATTAGATATAGAACTGCTCCATGGGTAGAACAAAAATGTCTAGTAAGTGGGAACTGCAGGACCAGCAGTAGATTAATAGCTAGGGATCACCCCTCTTTGCTAAATTCCATCTCACATAATATGAGAAATGCCAAGAAGTAGTAAAGATAAGAAAAAATATACATTTCTAACAGTTTGAAGTAGTGAAAAATTCGATTCTTTAAAAGTCCTGCGGAAGCTTACAAAACACATCGATTTTTTCAAATATTCCATTAGAATGATCCTAGGCACAATTTCCACTCACATCACTGTTTGTTGTGTGACATTATTGATAAAAAGACATAAAACAAACAAACAAACAAAAAACTATGTACTTACTTACCCACCATTAGTGAACAGAAAACAGACCTAAGTACTAATAGCACCTAAGTCTAATTTGGTGAACCAATATGTTTCAGTGGGATTACTTACAGGGATATAGATGAGGGGTTACTTAAGGAAGACCAACATCTAATCCTAGCATGGATGACAGCTCAGTGAAGCTGGAAACCTGGATGCATTATGTAACTTACAAGCTTCTGAATGGGTTGAGGATTTTTCTCTTTCGGGCCACTCAGCTTCTCTGAGTCTCCCAGGCATCTTAGCTTGTCTGTAGTATTCTCTCAGTAGTCCTTACAGCTTCTATCTGCTTGAAAAGAGAAAAGTTTGGTGCTCAGTTTCAGGGAGTTCTTGAAGCCTTTGAGTTGTTTGTTTTCTGAGCTTAAGAGTTTTCCTGCAGGATAGAATGTCTTACCTCACTCTAGAACATCTTACATTTTAAAAAGCTTCTCGGTAAGACAGAATATTTTTCATCCCCTTAGAATATCCTGCTGCTTCACCTTTTCTGTTTTAAGAGATCTAATTCAGGAGCTGGATGGAATTTAAGCTCAAATAGGGAAAAAAGTGTAGTTGGTTATAAATCTGAATGGAAAATAGAGTATCAACTAGTTTTGTCCAGTATGAAATCAGCAAGCTGTGTCTTAATTACCTTCCCTCCAAGATGGAAGATTTTGATTTTAGCAGGAACTGTTGCACAGCATCAGCCCTGAACTTACTCTAGAACATATATTGCAAGAATGGATACTTCTGGCCTTTCTAAGGTTAGAGATCATAATTACCTCCGGGACAACAGTTATAAATTGATGCTGACCTTGGGGATCAAGAATTCATGATACTCCCTCACAGATAGTGATTTACATATGCATTTTATTATTAAGAATTATTAAGCCTCCAAAAATATTCCCTAAGCCTCCTTAGTAAAAGAATTTAGACATGAATAGAAATCTTTAACCTATGATCTTTAACAATGAATTGGCACATAGTAGAGTCAAGCTAGCAGTTTAGTATTTTACCAAAAGAGATTTGATCCAAGAGCTGGCTGGCATTTAAGCTTAAATAGGGCAAATCATCTAGTTAATTGTAAATCTGATTGGAAAATAGACTATCAACCAGTTTTTTTTAATCCAGTAGGAAATTAGAACTTATAGCAAAGGACCTAGTTTCCATTCATATTTTACTCTTATTCTATTTATAGAATTGAATATTTTTATTCATTTAAAGATAGTTATCTGGAAAATGAAGGATTCTATATGTCATAATTATGATGGTTACTAGTTTTAATATGTATTGTTCTGCACTATCTGTTTTTCTGAGTGTTAAAGAATATCCTTGGGAGAGTAAGTGTTCCCAAGACAGTGAAATTATGGGGTGAGGAGAAAAAAGGCAAATTGACTCACTGAGTTCAAAGGACCAGGAGATACTTTATCCACCATTAAAAGTGCATTCTTCACTTCTGATGTGCTGAACTACTTGGAATTCTTCACCCAGCTCTGATGCTTTTCACAGTCTGTTTCCTATGTTGAGAATGGCCTCTGCTCTTCAAGCATATGACTTTAGCTGTGTCCAGCATTGATTCATTCTTCACATTGATCCTTTAGTCTCAGTTTGAAATATTTTTATATATATATCCAGAGCATCGGGGCATAACCCCATCACCACAATCTCCTCTAGCTTTGCTGTAAATGGCCATCCTTTTTGCTTTTACCCCAAACTCCACTGTGTCCACTCTAGAGCTGCATCTTCAGCATCAAATCCAGAAAGTTTTATTGTATTCACTTCGTGGAAAGCAATTCTCTTCTGTCAGAAACACACGTTTGTCTATGCTATTGACCTGGGATTCTTCTTCATTTATGCCTGCAATTAAAAAAAATGCTTTTTCTGTGGTGTTCTACAATTCATGCAGGTTCCTATTATGTATTTTTAAAAACTTGTTTGCATATTCTTTGCTTGTGTGATTTAGTTCCTCTACTTTAAGTCTGCTACTTTTTTTGTCTTCTACCAGATATTCTATTTATAGCACTTTCCTCTGAGTTGTCTAATTGGGTTATTGAGATTTTCAATTTTATCTTCATTTCAGCATAAGTTCTCAAGCATTTAGATGTCTTTACTAAATAAAGTGTTCACATCCTCAGTTATCTCAGTCTTTTCATTTGTCCACATTTTAGTGCCTGACACTGACAGAGTGGTCAAAGGATTGAGACTGGGTAAGCTATAAGTCTAGAAAAAAATAAAAAGGAACAATTTTTATTCTAAAGCAATAGCTATAAAATAATTCCTAAAGATAATCTTCTTTAATAATAGATCAATACCTCACTCTGCCATTTTCTCGTAAAAATTAAGAACTAACACAAAGATCCACAGCTATGCAATGTATGGAGAGAGAGATTTTGGAGCACTGAGTTCTAAATGAGGTGTCTTCTTCAAACCCCCTGAGGGCTCAGTGACCTATATGGAAGAGAAGGCTGAAATATCGTTAAGAGCCAGAGGTGATGAGGGAAACTGTGTCTTCTAAATACAATGGAACTGGGGGACACATGATCTCACAAAGACTGTGTAAGCACAAACAGGACCTGCATATGTTCAAGCCACATGGAGTCCTAGCACTGATAAGAGGAAGTGGGCATGGACTCTTTTGTCTACTCCTAGACAAAAAGTTACCTGTAATTTGAAACTTCTTGCAAAAGAAAAATTAGTATTCTCCAATTGAGTCTTACTGAGTATATTAGCCACACTTCAGGATAGGTCCAATGCCCTAGATTACCTGGCCAACATAAACTAACTCAATGGCATTTTTGTGAACATTTTTTTCTCAAATGGCTTTGTTTGGGCTTTTTGTATGTGTTATTGGTCTTTTGCCTGTATATTTTGGTTTCAAACTTTGTGGTTTTGTAGGTATACCCATAAAGGGATTTTTTCATAATTAAATAAATTGAAGTGAGAAGACTCAGTTTTTAATTTGGATCTTCTAAAGTGGGAAGCTCCACCTTTAATCTGAACTACACCTACACCTTCTCCTAGCAGCTTGAATGAATAATAATTTTGCTCCCTTTGCCTGCTTGCTCTCCCTCTGGCTGGCAAGTCTGTTCCTTCACTGGCATTAGAACCTACTTCTGTGCGAATTCAGCATATTTTGAAGACCAGATGAGATATCAAGTCTGTGGACTAAACAACTACTGGATTCTTAGATTTCCATTATAGACAGTCATTGTTAGACTAACAGGACCACAACCTGTAATCTACTCTAATGTATTATGATTAATAATCTAGCTCTGTACATCTAGAGAACTCTGACTAGTGCAGATACCCAGTGTTAAGTTTGAATCAGAGGAAGTGGATGGTTCCAATTAAATGAGTAATCATGTGGATGGGACAAATGGTTGGATCTGCTCAGGCAGGTGTTTTGTATTGTTTGCTAGCTCACCTATACCTGGGAAAATGTGAATAGTGTGGTGTTGGGATCAGAATGGCTCTGACCCCTCTAAGACTGCCCCCACCTCCCCTGTTATGAGTGCGCTGAGGTCAGGCTGTTCTGCGGATGTTTTGCTGTTTGGTATATCTCGTGGTTTGGCAGCTGTGGCTTCCTGGGGCATGCTGACCATTCCTTGACCCTGGGTGCTTGATAAACAATTTTGTTTGTTCCTCCTGAAAGGGTATATAAGATAGGGAAGAAAGAATAAAGGTGGTCCTGATGCTTGCAACTTGACTGGTGTGTGCTGTGTTCATCCCGACTTCCCTCGCTGGGTTTCAGGCCCAATTGCCGTGCAGGCGCGGCAGTGTGGGTGGTCTGGGATCTTGGGCATATACCAGGCTAGTCTGCCACATAGGCTGAGCAATTGACATAATGGCTAGGGATGGATCAGGCAGATGATTTTCCAGGGATTCAAAAGGTTGATCAGGGACACAGGTGTTCATCACAGTATAGGTCTAGAGATTAAATATATACACCTGGGCTACTATTCATGGAACTCATCAGAGTGGACCAACGCACAGGATTTATGACCTGGACAAAGCCAGGATGTTGCATATGCTGTGGTGGGCTAGGATCCAGCAGTCTTACTATACTGGGCTGGCACAAAGGTTGTGTGCCTGATCCAAGCCTGAAGGAGAGAAACAGCATAACAGGGATTTGCTTGATTCAGACTGCGTACAGTATGTCCAACCCAAAGCTAGTTCTAGCAACTGCTTTGAGTACAGAGTTTGGGAGCTTTACTCAAGCAAATTCACCAACTAGGCCAGGGCACACAGTGAGTAACCTGGGTTAGGCCTCAGGGTTGGATGTCATATAGGGGGCTGGCTATTGCACAAGATGCGCAAATTGAGATAATCATGGAGGTTTAGAGTACCACAGCACGGGTCTTAGATTGGACTAGGTCATAGAATGTTCCACACAGCTTGGGCCTGAATATTAGGCCTATCTGTTCATTTTTGAAACAGTATCTTACTATGTATTACTTGCTGTATTATGTATTATAACTCATAATCCTCCTGGCTTTTCCCTCAACTGCTGAGGATAGTGATAGGCATATAGCACCACTAATGGCAGGAATGCTGAGGAGAAGTAAGACATTTCTAAGACATATGAAATATGTTAGTTTTACATATTACATAACTATAGACATATATAATGATCAAAAGTCACTAAATTTATGAACTGCATATACTACTATGCGTAGATTATAATTCTAATTTCAAAAGCCACTAAATACCTTTGACTTGCCATTCAGTTTGACTCTCAGATCCCAAATTGCACTCAAGATTGTAATTTTCGTGTTATTAATAAACAACTAATACTCAAACCCAAATCACTGATTCAATCAGCTATATGAAGACACAGCTCAGAGAGTTTGTATCAAAATCAGCAAATGACCATTCTACTCTTCTACTTCCTGAAGCAGAAACAGTTAAAAGCAACATTATATTCCTCTAATTTCTCTTATTTTGCACCCAATCTACTGGGAACTTATTGCTACATTGTTTGTTAATACTCTGACCCAAGAACTTCAACCCAGCCTCCTCATTTATAGTGCTGTCACTTTCTGCCTTGGCCTCTTTACTGTTGCTTCTTAATGGAGTTAAAAAAATTACCCTTAAAACATATATTTGAATATGGGGATCTTGTTCTATGGCTGTAATCTCTAAACTGTAGCATTAGGAGTAGGGTCAAGAGTTCAATGTCAGCCTCAGATACATACTAAGCTTAAGTTTGCCCTAAGCACTGTCAGACCCTGTCTGTCTCAAAGATAAACAGAGAAAACTCTATCACATCACACACTATTTTTCATCTATTGGCATCAACTAAATAAGTCAAAGAAAGGAAAAGAGCCCTTTGTCATGTCTCCTACCGACCACCTCCCACCTCCCATACTTATTTGAGCTTTGTCTTCTGCTGTGTGGATCATAATCCTTTTTAGATGTAAACAGATGCCTCTAAGCTCAGGTTTGTATGAATATTATTTTGTCATACAGACAGCCTCTGTACACATAGTAGGTTCTCAATGACAGAGTGTCAAAATGACAAGCAGATGAATATGCATTTTGCATATTAATTCTCTCATTGATTTGCATCCAGAAGCATCATAGTCTCTCATGAGTTATTCCAGCTCAAACAGCAGCTTTGCAAGCACCAGTTGCTTGTTCAACCTAATTAGCATTACTTACAAAGGAAATGTAGAGCAGCCCAGTGCAAGTGTAAAGAAAGCATTAATCAACTTGAGTGCAAAGCTTAAAAAGCAGATCGTAACGGAATCTACTTCCCCACTCCTTTAATTATTCTGGCAGCCACAAACAGAACAAAATGATGAGAAAGAATGGAGCAGCTCAAGAGAGCCCTACTGTGAGTGTGTCTCAAGGAAGTCATTCTTCCTTCTATTTCATCCAAGTGTTTGGCACCTCTCCTTCCCTAGTTTCTCCAACTCCATATTCATCTAAATTTATGGTTTGAAATCTTTCAGAAGTGAGCTTGATAACTCTAGAGGGAAACATGCTTGCACACTACCATGGCTTATTTCAATCCAATCAAAATAAAATTGTATTTGGTGTTTTGCAGGGAAAGACAGCAACAAAACTGAGACAAAACACTATAATAAGTCACCTTAAGACGTTAAGTGATTACCTTATGTTCTTCCAGTTATTAGTTCTCTTCATACTACAAATAAAGTCTATTTTCAGAGAGAGATAAGTATATTATTTCTATATAAATACAATATGAAAACTGGTCAAGCATTTTACTCAATGTGTTCATTAATGAGAAAACCAATAGATTGTTTAAAACAGTTCAAATTAGAGTTTAATTCCAGACATTTGTATTCTCTCCAGGACAAAATCATTTGAGTCACTGTGAGCAAGGATCATTTGCATTGTCATAACACAAATGTTTCTACAGGTTGACTTCTATTTTAGTCATTGAGCAACTGCTAATCAAAGACAAAATGTCACAACTCAATTGACTCAAATATCCTCTAGAGGACCTACTAAACAATGGTAATTATTTAGCCCATTTCCAAGTAATGGGCAATTTTTCCTAATGTTAAAAATAATTAGCATACTGAACTATAATTTTGTAAGTTGTACTAGTCATTTGAACATGAAAATAAGTTGTACATTTGTTTGATGACAGAAATTGTCCCTGTAGAGAGGATCAGTCATGACTTATATCCTATGTACTACCTTCTCTAAGGTGTTAAACTCATAATAGATGCTCCAGTGTCCGATGTGTCTATGACTCGGGTATAAATCAGGACCTTGGATTCTGTTTATAATTTCACTTATCTCCTAAACCCGGAGACTTCCCACTCAAACTCAAAGACTCGTTTTCTAAACACTATGAACCCTCTCCTCTAAAGACTCTAGATGAAAGGAAGTTCCTTTGTTACTAGGGTGGCTGTTTAGTCTCCAGCATATCCAATGTTCCCCTGCTGTATTACTGATTAAGGACCTGATTACCTGGAAGACTTTCCATCAACTGTCTATACCACACCAGCACTCCATCCAGGTTTTCCTTCCTTGCTGAAAAAAAAATTATGCAAACAACAACAAAACAATATTACATATTTTCCTCTGACTTGACTTTTAAAAATTTACTCTCTAGAGGACTTTTTTTTAAGTAAAGCAATTTTTGCTCTCTATTGTTTCTTTGAAACTACCTTTTATCATCAGTCTTGACTGCAGAAATGGTAGGAAAGCAACAGGAAAAGAGCTACAGTAATGCCTTATTTACATTTATTGTTTTCCATTTTTCATTTTCATGTGTCTGAATTTGGAATGTTCTGCTAGCAAAGAGAAACCGTCTTTCCTGTTTGGCAAAGTGAACTCATTGAACAATGCCATATACATTGTGTGCTACTGTTTTTGCAGTTGCACTAAAACATATAAACATAAATCTCTGCGTTCTCAGAAGATTGCTCTTTCAATATTTTACACACTGCTTGGCTTCCTAGTGAGCATTTGAATTTTATAGTTCTTTGTGTTTGCAAATTAAGACATTTTTAGAATTGCAAATATACTTAACAGCCTTCTCATCCTAATGGTTTTGTGAACGTCTTTCTTTAACAACAAACCGTATAACAATGTTAATTATATTAAAATGTCAAATTTGGAAATTCGATGGTCCTAATAACTACCACTGCTTTCATCTGCAACAACTGATTAAAAACAAAACAAATAAATAGCAAGAAGTGCATCAAATAGTAACACATACTAAATATTTGCTGTAAATATTTTTTAAAAATGTGGAACAAGTCCTGGAATAGGTTTTGAAAATCATTATTATTTGTTCAACATACATTCAGTTTCTTCCTTCATCAGTTTAACTTCAACTACCATCTTACTGTGTCACAACATTCCAGGGACAAATTCTCATGTGCTTTTATCCAAAGAGAAAATATTCTTAGGGCACAGCAGTGCAAATGGCAGCACAAATCTCAAATAAACCAAGAAATAATTTATTCTTTTGCCAAATATGAGCAATCATGGCTTGTAATCATAGATTCTTGTGACCAAAGTACCTCTTTCTAAAGTGAAAATAGTTTCCTTAGATTTTTATAGCTGTAAAATAAAAGTAATGCATCAATACTCTTTTCAAATACATTGCTAGAAACACAGGTACGTAGTATACAAAAAAAATGGAATTCTTTGCTCTAGATTTTTGGTGTTGTCTGGTTACCTTCTTAGCTTTTGGGTTAATGAAAGCTACATTCTAAAAGGTTTTATCGGGGAGTCACAAACACCTTAGGGCAAGCACAGAGGTGGACTATGTAAGGGAGCAAAGAGTATATAAAATAATTTGATTCTTGGTTTTAAGTATTCTAGCTCTCCACAATACAAAGCACTAAGCAATGAATTGGCTTTATAGGATCTTTAGCATATAATTGTTCTCTATGAACTTTAGTTGAAAGATATCATATTCTTCTACAATATTGTCTTATGCCTTCAAGCAAATGAAAATATCAGACAACAGTTCACAAGAACACAGATCCAAATCACCTACACTAGTGTCAAAGTCATCTCTAATCGATGCACACACCATTTATCCCTTTTTCACGAGTTTGGCATCTGACTCACTTTAATTCATATTTAGTTTCTAATTATGCACCTATTATTGAGTTCTTATGATTAATGACTATTTCAATTTAATCCTGATAGATATGTTTGTGTCACTGAATAAATAGTGCGTGTATTACTCATTACAACTTGATATACCAACAATAGAAGTTGATAATGAGTATTTAAATCTGCTAAAACATACATAGAAAGTTATTGATGGTTACATAAATGTAAGTAAAAGCAGCTGTCCACAAAAAAAGATAAAACACTCCAAGTGTTAAATCTATTGATTGTAAAATTTATACTATATTTTTACTCTTCCATATCAAAATAACAAAAATATTAATGACTAAGCATAAAAGAACAATAAAAATAACATGGTATGTTATACAAATTGAATTTTATTCAGTCACAAAGAAAACTCAAATTAAGATTTTTTGAGGAATATAGGTTGATATGCAAAACATTATGTGGAAGGAAAGGGTTAAACAGGGTTCACAAAAGACAAATATTGTATGTTCTCCCTCAGATGAAGATTTAAGCCTGATAATGTTGAGCACGCATAGCCAGGTGGGAGCAGTGTAGGTAAAGGTCAAGAAATAATCTCTGAGCACAGAGGTAAAGGGCTGGAAGGGAGCAAGATGGGCAAGACAAACTTAAAGTAAAAATCACTAGGGGATAAAAGGTAAAATAACAATGAATGTGGACAGAAAAATGAATAAGGAAGAATCAACTAAAATCATATATGTAGGAAATCCTGTGAGCAAACATGTAAGCCAATTATTAGGATTGAAAATAAAACGTTTAAAATTAGTAGCAAAAGGACTAATAAATAGCTAATTCTCAAAGAAAGAAGTACAAATGGATGATGAATATTTGAAAAATATTCAAAGTCCTCATTCACCAGAGAAGAACAAATTAAAATGACTTTGAGTCGCTATTACATATGCAAAAACTTAGTTGTTGTTAAGAATATGACAATAACCACAGGCAAATTTACAGAAGAAACGTTATCTTCATACACAAGGATGGGAATGTATGAAGATATGTATGCTTCACAATATGGAAGCAGTTTAAATGTCCATCAGCAGAGGACCAGATGAAGAAAATGTGATACGGTTACACAATGGGATATTTTCCAGAGGTAAAATTCAGTGGGATGTTCTTTATGCTGTGAATGTGTTACTCTGATTGGTTGATAAATAAAAGGCTGATTGGCCAGTAGCCAGGTAGGAAGTATAGGCTGGATAAACAGACAACAAGAATTCTGGGAAGAGGAAGGCTGAGTCAGGAGACACCAGCCCGCCATCCAGGAAGCAGCATGTAATGGCACACAGGTAAAGTCACGGAAAATATGGCAACATATAGATGAACAGAAATGGGCTGAGTTTAAGTGTAAGAGCTAGTCAGTAGGAAGCCTGAGACAATGGCCTATCAGTTTTAATTAATATAAGCCTCTGTGTGTTTACCTGTGTCTAAGCAGCTGCAGACCAGGCAGGACACAGAAAAACTTTAGCTTCAGTAAAGTAGCATGAAATTGTGGCATTTGTGGCAAATTGGATGAGAATGAATGTCATGCTAAGCAAAATAAGCCAGAATGAGAAAAACAAATACTCTAACTACTCTATCAGAGAAATCTAGATTTAAGTGTATAGACACTGATATACATGTAGGACATGAAAATAGGAAGGTGACCACAAAGTAGAGGAGGAGTTCTGAAAGGATTAAAAGAACATATGTGTCATGAAAGCACAGTGGGAGAACATTTAGGAGGAGGAAGTGGATGAGGGAGAAGTGAGCAGCAGTGTGGGAAGAAAAATACGTGTGAAAATGATAGAGTTAAACCCACCTCTCCTGATGGCATTAGATATTACCTTAAAATGAAATATTGTACTACACTAAAAACATGCTTTGGAGGCTTGTAAATGGTTCAGTTAGTTAAATGCTTGCTGTCAAAGCAGGAAGACCTGTGTTTGATCCCCATGCACAAAAGCTTCACGCTTTGGCTAACTTTTATAATCCCAGCCCCCAGAAAGTGGAAAGGGGAAGATTCCAGGGGCTTGATGGCCAGCAGGCAACCTGCGTGAGATAGCTTCTGGTCCAACAGGAGACCCAGACTGAAAAATAAGGTTGAGAGCAACTGAGGAAGACAGCATATGTCCATCCCTGACTTTCATGTGCACAAAACTCCATACATATGTGTTCAGGTGCACACCATACCACACACACACACACACACACACACACACACACACACACACACACGCAAACACACCCATAAAGGTACACAGATACATAACATTAAAGCTTTCTATTAGTATTGTTAATCTTGCCTGAGTTCCTATTCCTGATTGTAACTAATACAAAGAAAATTTATTACTATCCTTAATTAGATCAACCCAAAAAAGAAAAGCTCCTTTAATTACTTGGACTTTATAAGTAGGTTCATTTTAAGAAGTGAAAATGCAATACTTTTTCAAAACTAATCAACAAGTGTCAGCTTTGAAATAGATAACCAAGATTTTATGATTTTTCTGCAAATAAAATAAAGTTAGATTAAAGGATAAGATGTCAGTATTGGATGTTTGCTAGTTTTATAATTTTATTGATGAGCTGACAATGAAGTGTACAGACTAGTGCTCTTTTAACTATTTTAGTACTTATTTAAATGCTAATACTAGTGAAACTGTGAAACATAATCTTAATACTATTGATTGAATCAGTTAGTTTGTCCTGAGGTTGACCTCTGTTGAGATTTCCCTAAAAAAACATAAGGGAAATGTAATGAATGCCCTGTACTAGATTTGAATCAATGCAGTTATATTTATTTTAACATTATTTAAATGAAGATAATAGGTAAAACATTTGATTGACTTTTAAACAATAAAAAGTTCCTAAATGTAGGTGATTCTATAAGAAAAAAAATTCTCTTAACCCAAATTGCTTAATACAATGAAATATTTTTCTCTGAAACCAATATACTAACTTTAAATTTGAAATAAATAAATCTTCAAGTACAGATCCATATTGATACAATATTAGACTTTAGTAGAATTAGGATAAGAAATACACATTTATGTAGACATAGTATAGCAATTATTAATAATATTTTAAAAATTTACTTTTTAATTCAAAATAATTGTGATTTAACTCTAGTCAAATCTTCCTTGAAAAACTGTCAAAGTCTGATTTTACCAATATCACCCAACTGAAGTTAGATACAGCTGTATTATTTTACTAAGGTTTTAACTAAATGGATAACTTAATTTTATTAATAATAGAATAATTGTATAAAATTCATTCCTTTTAGAGTTACCAAAATATTTATTGCCAATGAACTTTCACATGATAACAAGAACTATGATCGATATATTAGCAATGCAAATGGAATTCTGTGTTAATAAAAAAGATGCATTTGAATTCGATATGCCTTTTCGAGATGATATGATGGTTCAGTTTTAAAATAGTTTTAACAATTTAGCTAAACAATTTTTAAAGTGTCTTTGGTTTTATATGCATAAAATAACAGTAAATATGAAATGAGTCATTATGGAAATCGTTAATGTTGAACAGTGTTCATTCTAGTAACTAAAACTGCACTATCATTGGCACTCAATATAAATGACTAGTTAGGTGTGAATCACTGATGAATAACCTTGAACATCTGGTTAGTATTTCCATCTGTGCCACAATGGTATACATGCAGAGAGGATTTTTTTTTATTGAACTGATAACAGTTAATGTAGATAAGGATGAATGAGTGAAAAGCACAAATATTACCTCAGAGAAATGATATTTTCAATCATGATTTGAGACAATCCACATAGCAGAAGAGGCTTTGAGAACCAGGAAAATGCATTTTGTAGATGCAGAGGATGGAAGGGAAATTGTGTGTGTGTGTGTGTGTGTGTGTGTGTGTGTGTGTGTGTGTGTGTGTGTTATGTGTATGAAGTGGGAAAGGGATAAAGGAAATTACCACTTAGTTTAAGGTAAGCCCAATAATTTTATGTAATTGCTACTTATCTGAGAATGATCTGAGGAAGAGTGAATATATTTTACAACTAATTTCATTAAGTATTTACATTTTTATTTTAAAGAATCGTCAACTGTCATAGTTTACATCTTCTTTCTGATAAAATCAATATATTTTTGAATGTCTAAACAATGCTTTCTAATGGTGGAAATCAGTGGAACTGTATAGAATTAATTAAACACAAGAGCAATTAAGTGGAGAATAATTCCATAAAATAATTTCCAATTTCCCAGTTAAGATGGAAGACAGTGTCCAGGTCAGTATTTCCAACTGGAGATATCTTAAGAAATGACTGAGTAATTAAAGTTATTTGACCTCCTGCCTCCTTTTGACTAGGTTTTAGCAGAACAGGTAGCAGTCAGGGGGCATAGAAATTAAAGATGGAAGGAGGAGGTGCTTGGAGAGTATGAAATTATCCAAGGTCACTTGTTTGAAAAAACATAAATTAAAGCAGTGGTAATTTTCATAAGTTTCTATTTTCTTTCTTTAGATGTTCCAACTTTCTGACATGTTATGATACTGGAATTTAAAAATAAACATTATTTTCTCATATTCTCACATGAAATTTGATGAAAACATTAGGCACAAAATTACTTTCCTTACTAGTATCTTCTGAGACCATAACTTGTCTTTTATATGTTATCCAAGAGTTTCCATGGTCTTACAACTTGGATCCTAAAATTGGCCAAACACCTGCTTGCAGTGGTGGTTTTGCCCACAACATGGCACTTCTGAAAGGTGATGGAGGAAGTGATGTCTTATGATAGTCATTTAGAGAAGAGCCTTTATGAGGCTTATTGGTTCTCGGGCTCTTCTTATTTCAGGCATGAAGTGTACAGTTTCCATTCATCACCTGCTCCTGCTGTGGTATATTGCCCTGTCAAAGCCATAAAGCAAAAGGCCCAATCATCCACAGACTGGAGCCTTTAAAAATCAAGAAACCAAATAGATTTGTTGTTGTTTTCTGGAATCAGACAAGACTTTTTTTCTAAAGTTCTGTATAGAAATGAAGAAATAAAGAGACAACTTTCAGTGACTCTTGATTGATATTCTTGAACCATCTCTTTGTACCATGAATATCTCTTTCGTGGTTCTCTAGCAAAGACATAAATCCATATAAGCCAGCAAAGCTACAGTTAATATTGTCAAATCGTTGGACAGATATTACAGTAGTTCTCATTTTGTGAAGTCTCTCAAACAGCTAAAGAACTGTAGTCACATCAATACCTTGCATTAGTTTTCATAAAATTCTAACATATAAAGATAGGATTTTGTTAAATCTGTGTCTTAGAGTTTCTATTGCTGTGAAGAGACATCATGACCAAGGCAACTCTTATAAAGGAAAACATTTAATTGGGGTTGTCTTACAGTTTCAGAGGTTTAGTCTATTTTCAGCATGGTCAGATATATGGCAACATGCAGGCAGACATGGTGTTGGAGAAGGAACTGAGCATTCTACATCTTGATCTGCAGGCTGCAGAATGAGAGACTGTGTACTGGGCAAAGCTTTAGTATATGTGAGATCTCAAAGCCTTCTCCAATAGTAACACACTTCCTCCAACAAGGCCACATCTCCTAATAGTGTTATGTCCTATGAGTCAAGCATTCAAACACAAGTCTATGGGAGTCATTCCTAGTCAAACCACCATAAACTATATAATGTTTTTTCCAGTAGTAAAGCAAGGAGAGGATCATTTTGCCATGCTTAGAGTGCCCCTCTTTCTTGTTCTTCTCCCACCAGGATTCAAGTAATATGCAATACCATTTACATATGTATATTCCAAAGCCATATTAATTGTGTTTAATATATGTGTTGCTGGTTATTTAACTCTGGAACTTTTAACAATACAATCCACAGTATAGTTATTTTTCTGCATCATATTTTTCAGGGGTCTAAAATTATTTTGAAAATTATCAGATTATATGTGTCTAAAGCACATAAAATAATCCATAACCATTAATAAGAACTTTATAAATGTTCTCTGTTGTATTAATAACTTGCCAATGACTTTCCTTACAAATACACTTTGCTTAGTACACTAAAAAAAATTATTGAGTCATACTCATCACACTACAAGCACTGTTCAGAGTTTCCTCCCCAAGACTCTCATTCAAGCCAGTATCTGTTTGAATTATAAAAAATAATTTTTATTTCTCTATTTTCATGACAAGCTACAGTAATTTCTTAATGCGTTAGTTCAACAATATCCAATGAATTGTCATGTAATTTATAATAAGATCCCAGTATTTGTAGGAGAAAGATGAGTCATGTAATTACCTCTGGGGCAGAAGGGTTCCAGGTAGAGAAAAGAGCAAGAGGAGAGAGGAACTATGCTTGAAGCACAGTTTCTGTTCAAGCATTATGAAAAATGACACAATAGATGGAAGGGAGGCAATGTCAGCAGATGAGGCAGTAGTAGATGAAATAGGATCTGGGACAGTGCTTAGATATAAGGCAACATGATATAATCCCTAAGAGAAAGACCTAGAAAGCTTAATTAATCAAAAATGTAAAATCTATTCTGTGAAATACACTGTAAACAGGTCATTCAGGGGTTGGGAGAAAATATTTGAAAAAAAAACATGACTGAATAAAAACTACTATCGATGCTGCAGGGTGGTGGCACACGCCTTTAATTCCAGCACTCAGGAGGCAGAGGTAGGCGGATCTCTGTGAGTTGGAGGCCAGCCTGGGCTACAGAGTGAGTTCCAAGAAAGGTACAAAGCTCCACAGAGAAACCCTGTTTCAAAAAACAAAAAACAAAAACAAAACAAAACAAAAAGACTGTTATCAAAAATACACATAAATGTTTAAAAAATGAGAAAACAAGTAAGCTTACAATAACTTATAATTTGGTCAAAGACCACAACATTTACCTCACCAAAAAATACACAAACGGTGGGAAAACATGTAAATTAGGAAAAGAAAATGTAAAGTCATGTACACTGAAACAAAAATGGGAAACCACTACCTATATCTCCCCATGGTCAAAACCAAGTACACTGGAAACACATACTTCAGGAGAGCTCTTAAGAATCAAAAAGTTTTGTTCTTGCTACGGAAATTCAAAATTATACAAAACCTTTGCAAGACAGTGAGCCAGTTTATTACAAAGCTACAAACTTCTTAGTTACCACAGAGTCTAGATATAATCTAGAATATAATCTAAATATAATCAGAATTATATAATCTGAATATAATCACTCTCATTGCTCTCCATTTTTATACTCTTTATTCCCCATGGCCACTAATCCATATCATGTTCAAAATCTTTTGCAAGTTTACTACCTTTCCAGTTATTATTACTGTGACAGAAATGGCACATGTGTTGTTATAACATGTTGATAATAAGGGGCTGTTCTGATACCTAGAAAGAATATTTCTGTGTTGAAAGCATCATCTTTCAAAACTGGATGACTTCTATTTCAACCGATGGGAGGACAAACTTTTACAATTTTGTTACTGGCAATGATGTCATATGAAGCTCTTCCTCTATGGTAGCTTTCAATTTTGTCTTCAATGGGTATCTATTGTTAACATGGTTGTAGTAATTTACCTTATTCATAGGTATATCATATATTGGCAAGAATCAGGCACATGTGTAGTGTTAGATTTAAAGAAGGATGGATAAATGATAGGTAGGGTACATGACAGATTACAGAAAAAAGTAGACATTTGCTTTAAAATGGTAATAGAAACAAATGGAATTATATACTGTATCCAAATGCTAACGGATAGCACAGAAGATCTGCAAAATCATTTATACTAAGAGATATCTGTGGACAGTCAAATGGCTCAGTAGAGAGGGGTGCTTGCTACGAAGCCCGAGGACCTGAGTTCCATCCCTGGGGTACACAGAGCCATGTGACAGATAAGAGAGTGTAAAAATGTGAACAGTATAAAAATGTAATATGTACATGTATTAAAATGTCGCATGGAAACCACTATGTATAATTAATACATGAAAATAAAAAAGAAAAACTGTTTAATATTATTGAATATTTTAGTGAAAAAAATTAAGAAGCACATAAAGTAGAATATCTGTTGTTCCAAATTAATTCTTTATCGATGTTCATTTTCTGACACTGTGGAGTGCTGTGGCATTAATTAATTTGGCGAGCTGCTAACTTTTAATATAGTGTTAATATAAGGGGATAATTCTAAATATGCTGATTGGGAGATTAATTTGCACTCAGATTGGTGGTAATTTTTTCACAGACATTACTTTTCTTAGAAGGAATTCAAAATGATGTTACATGAATCTGCTTAAGGAAGACAAACTTTTTCTTTTTTTTTTTTCTTATTTTTTTTTCTGTGTTAGAGGCAGAGCCTTAGCCTTATCATCAGTTTCTAGCTGGCAATAACCTTCAATGAAATCAAGAGTACAGACAGGTACATACACACAAACACACACACACATACACACACACACACACACACGCGCGCGCGTACACACACACACACACGCACACGCACACACACACACACACGCACACACACGCACGCACGCACACACACATGCACACGCACACGCACAGGCACACACACACACACACACACACACACGCACACATTATCCCATTATCTGTAGTCCTCTCAGGCACAGTGTAAACTGGACAGATTCTAGCAAATGTTTCATCTGCTTTACATTCTCACATTTTATATTTAGTCCAATAGACAATATGCTTATTAAGTAAGTGACATGTAAGCTTGTTGTCTGAAGTGGGAACTGACAACACATTGGTTAATAACCCAGAAAAGCAATATTTGAAATTACACTAATAAACTCTTAGATTCTAGCCCCAGTGACACCCAGAAAAAAAAAATCTTGAATTAATTTGTACCAACTGACTTATCCAGAAGTCCAGTTTCCTTTCACAGTTTGCTTTCTAGCACTGTCTGAAACACCACAACCAAAGCAGCTGGGGAGGAAACAGTTATTTTGAGAGACTTGGCCCTCAGCAGAATTACAGTCATAGTAAAAAGGCCTGAGCAAGATGGGCCTCGTCCAGACTGCCCCTGACCTTAGCCCTAGTTACAGAGAGAACCATGAACACCTCCCTGCTCAGAGGAGAGCCAATCAGAAGCAGCGGCTGCCCCTGACCTTTTGCCTTATCTAAAGAGCCATGAACACCCCACCTCACAGGGAAGGACCAATCAGAAACACACACACACACACACACACACACACACACACGCACGCACGCACGCACGCACGCACGCACGCGCCACAGGCATGGTCCAATCAGAAGTGGACAAGCAACTCCAGGTTATCACTCAGCTGAGACTCAAATGTTGTTGCAATTCCCTAGATCCAAGAGAGCCAATCAGCTCAGTCTAGAAACCCCTAACCAGTGCTTAGGCCAATCCCAGGTTTGTAACTAGGCAGGCTTGGAATCCCTCAAGCTTCCTTCCACCCCTCAGCAGGTCTCTCCTGCTCTGCTTCTGCTTCTGTTGGATGGAGAGGCCCGGCTAAGTCCTATTAAAGACTCTTTGTTTTGGGGTCGGATTTAGTGTCTTGATGATCTTTTGGAGATCCAGACTTTGGTCACAACAATTTCATCTTACAGGATACAGTCCATCAAAGAAGAAAGACAACACAGGAATTCAAGGCAGGAGCCTGAAGAAGAAACCATAGAGGCATTTTAATAAAAGGATATGGACATTCACGGTTAAGTATAATGTAACAGGAAAACCATAACATTAAATTCTGCAAAAATGTACACATCCTTTTGAAAAGTGAAGTATTCAGCAAGACGATTAAAATGTCACAAAATATTTTAAGTGTATCAGCATAAAAACCAAGCATATTCTCCACTTTGAGAATATTTGCTTTGTGGTTGTAGTGTTCTTCCTTCATTGTATGTTTATTTTAATAGAAAAACATGCAGATCTCTGTATTAACAACAGATCAGAAGTGAATAAGACTGTTAGGATATTTTTCCTTCCTGTAAATTTCCACGTGGGCTATTTTCACAGGCTCCATAAAAGTCATAAATTACCTTCCTTTTCATTATTTTGGCATTTTTAGTGTTAAACTTTTTTCTTATGAATAATCCAGAATATTATTATGCATGTATAAAGATGTGTATCTGTGTAAGTATGTACATATATCAGTGTTAGAAGACAACACACGTGCATGAAGAATTCAAATTGAGTTGAAGTACATAGATAAAACTTTCCTTTCTTGCTTAATCTTCCACTTACTCCCACTGCCTATCTCTAGAGAATCAATGGCTGTATTTAGTCTGATGTATTCATTAATATCTTCACGAAGGGTGCATAAAAGTGCATGAAAACATCATATGAGCGTAGATAAACTTGTTTTAAATGACATAGTAGAAGTTTTCCACATATAATCAAATAAATTTGATCACACACGCACCTTTCAGGGGGTCTCACTCTCTTTTAAGCATGTGAAACACAGTTAAATATTATAATACTCTCAGAATCTCTAGTGAATGATGTTTAAAGAGATACATTGGTAAAAATAAAATCCACTGCATTGTAAAGAGAGAACAATGAATCTTATCACAAATATACACTTTTTTTATTACCTGATTTTACATTTTATATATTCAGTAATTACTCTCATAGGCCAACTCTTATATTGGATTTAACAGAAATTCTGAGGTTATGAAGTGTGTTTTAATTTCTAAGTATTTGAGTAACCAGTCAATGCACTGTATACTGCCCATGAATAGGTGAAAATTCACCCATTTTGCCACTTCTACTTCCAAACATAATATATGATCATGTGTGCTGCCTAAATCTCTGACTACTGTGAAGATTTTCTTTCATCAGTGTTTCCTATTGGAGTTGTAATGCTGCCACTGTCTGCTTCTGGGTGGGGCCTGTATAATGTGCAGAACCATCAGTAAACTAAGCCTTAGTCTCTTCTTCTGTCGACCAATCAGAGGCCATGAGGATGCAGTTGCATGGTTGAGGGTAGAAAACATTATAGTGGGAGAAGAAACATAGGGATTTGGGAAACTTATTAATGTAATTTGCTTGTGCTTCAGGGCCTAATTGAGCCATATCATGCATGCAACTTCCATTTGATTGAGGATGGCTGCTGTCCACATGCTGGACAAAGAGGAGAGAAAAAGGGAAATGTTGTGGGAAAGGCCACCCCTCCTTCTCTCAAAACCTTCATGGTGGCACCAGTTTTTGCAATTGCACCAAGAATGTGAGGTTGGCTTTGATTCACTATTCCCCCCCTCCCAGTGACAAATACAATGGCTTCCAATTGTCCTCTTCAAACACAATAGCCCTCACTCCACAGGTCAGGTAAAACAGTGCGGGAATTCTGACATCTTCTAATTATACCTATCTCAGTTACATATTCTGGAACAGGGAGAAAAACTAAAGGATGTATGCAGACCCGCTGGACCTACTGTGAGTTCAGACTTCATTCAAAACTCCATTCATCTACTGACCTCCGTAAACCCCTACTTGAACTGTAGGGTCATAATGTCTCTAGGGGGTCTCCCAGAATCTATGTCAATTCTGAAGGAGTATCTAATAGATCCCAGAAAGTCTGATGCTTTCCTTTCCTCAAATGTACAGCTACTCTTGTCAAAGGCCTCCCATCCCTCGGAGGAAAGACTGGAGAAAGGACAACAGTAAAATCAGGTATTCTATCAAGGTGCTTCCCCCCCCCCAGGGGATGCTTTCCATGCCTTCTTTCAAGGGGTTTTGGATTTACAAACTGGCTTAAGTCTGGAAACTGTTTCACAAGACAAGATTTCTTTTGCCATGTTCCAGTGTAGCCCTTCATTCATTTGAGAATAGTTCCATAGTTTATACAGATCAAACAAAAATGCAGTAGGCTGCTTTTCTATTTCATGCCTGGAAACACCATGATCAATTAGCCCGTACCTAAGATCCCTACAAGTCATGCCACTATAAGAAGCACTGTGTTGAGCATGATGGGTCAGGCCATTATGGACATTGTTGTTGTTATCTGATGCTGCTCATTATGATAACAATGATAACCTTGCCTTTGGTGATTCAGCATGGCTATCTGACCCCTGCTATTTTAAATTAAACTCATTGCATTTAAATTAATCAACTGAGCAGCAGTTTCTCTGACCCCAAGGAAAGGGCTAACAAGAGGCTCTTCAAATGTGTTGGTGCCCTTTCATCATTTTGTATCTTACAGGAGTAGTGAAGGGCATATCTTCTGGGTCTTTCCATTGTGGATGATCAAGTTTTATATAACATATCTAGTCAGCATTGCAATTTCCCTGAGTCTTAAAATCTCTTCACCCACATTAAGTGAAGGGACATCAGGCATTTCCAAATGACTTTTGGGAAGCTATCTGTTGACAAATGCTTAAGCCAATTATTCAAACTTATCACATCTTTTTGTTAATTTTGTTTTTGTTTTGTTTTTGAAACAGGGTTTCTCTGTGTAGTTTTGGAACTTGTCCTGGATCTCGCTCTGTAGACCAGGCTGGCCTCGAACTTACAGAGATCCACCTTGCCCTGCCTCCCAAGTGCTGGGATTGAAGGCATGAGCCACTGTCGCCTGGCTCATTTTGTTTATTTAATAAGCCTCTATATTACAACTAGAATCTAATTCTGTGAGTTAATTTTGTATGCAGCTACTTTGCTAAAGGTGTTCGTCCACTGCCGGAGTTTCCTGGTAGAATATTTCAGATCACTTATGTATACTATCATACCATCTACAAATAAAGGTTCTTTAACTTATTCATTTACAGTATGTACCACCTTGATCACCTTCGGTTTTCTTATTGCTTTAAGACTTCAAGTACTATATTGAATAGGTAGGAATAGAGTGGATAGCCATGGCATATTCCTGATTTTTGTGGAGTTACTTTGAATTTCTCTCCATTTAAATTTATGTTAGCTGTGTGTTTGATGAAAGCTACCTGTATTATGGAGACGTATGTTCCTTGTATCCTTAATCTCTCTTTATCAAAAGGGGTGTTGGATTTTGTCAAAGGCCTTTTCTGTATCTAATGAGATGATCATGTATTTTTTTTTCTTTAAGTTTGTTTATATGATGGATTGCATTTACTGATTTGTATGGGTTGAACTATTCTAGCACTTCTGAGATGAAGCCAAATTTATCATGCTAGGGGATCTTTTTGGTGTGCATTTACTGATTTGTATGGGTTGAATTATTCTAGCACTTCTGAGATGAAGCCAACTTTATCATGCTAGGGGATCTTTTTGGTATGTTCTTAGATTCAGTTTGAAAGTATTTTATTTAGTCTTTTTGTATCTATGTTCATGGAAAAATTGGCCAGTAATCTTTCTTTATTGGGTCATTATGTGGTTAGGCTATCAGAGTAGCCATAGCCTGGTGAAATGAATTGGACAATGCCTCTTATGGTTTTATTTTATTTTATTTTATTTTTGTATAAATTTGAGGAGTATTGGCATTAAATCTTCTTGGGAAATTTGGTAGAATTCTGCACTAAAACCATCTGGCCCTGGGCTTTTTTTTTTTTTTAACATAGTTTGAATGTCTCCTTCTGTTTTACTAAGGACTATAGGCCTCTTTAAATTGCTTGACTGATACTGATTTAATTTTGGCAAATGGTACCTATTGACAAAATTATCCCCATACTTTAGATTTTCCAATTTGGTAGAGTTCAGGTTTTTAAAGCATGTTCATATTATTCTCTGGATTTCCTCCATGTCTGTTGTCATGTCCCTTTTCCATATCTAATTTGTTAATGAATCTTCTCATTCTACCTTTTAGTTAATTTAGATAAGGGTTTGTCAATCATATAGCAGTTTTCATAGAACCAACTCTGTTACATTGATTCTTTTTGTTTTTGTTTGTTTCTCTTTTATTGATTTCAGCTCTCACTTTTATTATTTATTGTCATCTGTACCTTTTGAGTGTGATTTCTTCTTTTTGTTGTAGAGAGCTTTCTGGTGTGCTGATAAGTTACAAGATGCTAGTGAAAATGTATCCCTTTTTTAAGGAGGAACTTGGTGTTATGAGCTTGTACCTTTGAACCACCTTCAGTGTGTCTCAAAAGATTGGGTATGTTTTGTATTAATTTTCATTCCATTATAGAAAGTCTTTAGTTCCTTCCAAAATTTCAGTCAAGACCCATTTTTCATTCAATAGAGATTTGTTCAGTTTCCATGAATTTGTAAGCTTTCTGTTGTTTATCCGACTGATATTATCTAGCTTTAATCCATGATAGTCAGATAGGATTCAGGGTGTCATTTCAATTTTCTTGTATCTGTTGAGACGATTTTAGTGTTTGAATTTGTGCTCATGAGGTGTTTGGATGAAATTTTCTGCAAATAACTGTCAGGTCCAATGTCTAGAGACCACAGCTAGACATTACAAGGACAATAGGTGACCTTGGAACACTCATTCCTAAATGAGATGTTTCCATTAAATTCCTCCCATCAGAGCTCAGGTAACACAGCTTAAAAGAGGGAGGGGGCAGAATGAGCATAAGAGCATAAGTGATGGAGGACACCAAGAAAACAAGGCCCTATCAGCATGAGCAAAGCTCACATAAGCTCACAGAGACTGAAGCAGCATGCAAAGGACCTCCACAGGTCATCACTAGGTTGTGTTTGTGTGTGTGTGTGTGTGTGTGTGTGTGTGTGTGTGTGTGTGTGTGTGTGGCTTCCAGTTTAGTGTTTCTTCTGACTGTGTGAATGAGTGGGACTCTGATTCTTGTACATTCCTTTGGACTTATTTTTTTCTACTTCTTTGCCTTATCTATCCTTAATGTGTTAGTTTTTGTTTTATTCTATTTTATTTTATTTTGCTACATTTTAAATATATGAATGAATTAATTAATGAAGAAAAACCTAGCCACTAGGGTAAAAGTTAACAATTGTACCCTATGTATAGCTGCTGGGAGAGGGGAAAAAATCAATATTCTCCCATAGAGTGACATGGGTATCTAAATCACTCCAGGACAGGTCATGATCATGAGTAGATAATCAACATGTAATGGATTCCACAATTTTTTTTGTGTGTGATTTATTTTACAGATTAGTGGGGGTTTTTGTTTTATTGTTATTGGTTGTTTTATCATGGGTATACTTTTATTTAGTATTCTGTGTTGGAGGAGATTGTTGGTTTTTTGAGAAAAAAATCTTAAAGTTGTGGGCTTAGGGAGAGGAAGAGGCTTTGGAAAGACTCAGGACAGGGGAAGAATATTATATATATATATATATATATATATATATATATATATATATATATATATAATTTTTTAAAAGTTTAAAATAATAACAAAACCAGATTTTCCTTTCAGTGTACCCATATCAATAAAACTCACTAAAGTTTTATGTTCCTTCTACCATCATTACATACCCTTAAAATCCATTCCAATACTTAGTCCCTATACTTCTTTGATGAATTAGTAAACTCATTAAGCTCTTCATTAGTACAGTGCATCACCTCATGGAATTAATTTCCTTCTCCCTACTAGGAGTTTATCTATCCTTACATCAGGGTATAAGTCTAGAGGCAAATATTAGTAGGACCTGAGGGACATCAAATTTATCTTCCCTGACATCTCCTTCAAGTAATGTTACTGGTGGTTTGGTAGACAATGAGGGATTAATTTTCCTAATTCAGAGATTAAAAAATGAAAATATTTCAAGGGTGATAGTATGAGTATTTCTTCTGCTTATCGTGGAGAGACTACTTCTTCATGTGAGGAAAAACCCTTGAGAAAGTCCTCAGCCTCGATGGGGTCCTCTCACACATTTCCATCCCAAGTTAGAGGATTCTGTACAAATTAATGTCCCCCCTTTTTTAACTAGCAACAGCCTCTGAGTCTGGAACTTTAATTTTCCTTGTAATTCAGCCAATCTCAGAATTAGAACTTCAGTTTGATTATCTGCAGATGGAGCTATGTTGCTACAGAAGATTCTCTTCTAGGGCACACTGAGAACCTCTAGACTGTTTATATACATCTGAAGCCAGTCAAGTTTATCACTGAGTTAATTGTCCTTCAGTCTATTCTGAGATGCTACAAGTTAGTTAAATTTATCAGGAAGGATGTTCTTTTCCTTTCTTAATTTAGCCAGAGTCTCTAGAAGCAATAAGCCAGCCTCATTATTTTCCACAAATTGTCAAAAAATTAATGTGCAGAATCACCAAATTCATTGCCTGTCTCAAGCAGTGAATCAATATAACCAATTCCTTTCATCTCCATAAGTTTATTAAACAGTTCACACCACAGGATTTCAAAAGCCTTAGAGCTTCTTAGAGAAGTTTCAGTAACTGTAGGTGTTGGCGAGTTGAACAGCCTATTCCAGATGCTTGAAAAATGAGTCCTAAATTCTGTTGCTCTAGAATTACCTCTGGTACCAAAATATGTGTTAGTCATGGTTCTCTAGAGGAAGAGAACTGATAGAATTAAACTATACATAGATGTAGAATGGGGATTTTTTTTAGAGTGGCTTATAAACTGTGGTCCAACAATAGTATCAGTCAACAGAAAGTCCAAGAATCCAGTAGTTGTTAAGTTTATGAGGCCAGATGTCTCAGCAGGTCTTCAATAGAGGACAAAATTCTATTGAAGTGAAGGAAGTATTCTTTCTCTATTGCCAGTGGAGAAATGTATTGCCAGTGAGAATGAGGACAAGCAGGGAAAACAAGATGTATAGACTGCCTCCAGAAGGTATGACCCACATTAAAGATGACTATACCTTCTCACTTCATAAGATCCAAATTAAAAGTGGATATTGTCACTTGAAATTGTTTAATTAAAAGAAAAATTCCTTACAGGTGTATCCAGCTGCTTAACTTTTAGTCAGGTGTAGGTGTAGTCAAGTTGAGAGTTAAAAGTAGCCATCAGACATTTGTTTTGGGAATTCAAACTCCCACAGCAATAATTTTTCATAGTAATAAGGAGTCATTTCCTGAGACCCTGGTAAATAGTTGGGTGGGCTCACTGGAAATGATGTTTTAACTTATGTTTATGATATTTATAAATTTTGGAAGTTGAACTAGGTATACTCAACCAAAAGTATTCCAGGGCATTATAATTATGAGGCAAAAAAAATCACAATTAGTTTTTGAAATATAGGACAATCAAGGCTAACCCAAGTTATAAGAGTATCTTACAGTAGCTTGAGATCAATAGTTTTTGTTTTGCTACTAATCTATCAGTTTAATCTTAATATATTCTGTCTGTTTTAAATTATCTGAAATTAGATTTCACTAGTATTCTGAACTAATTTCATCATAAAAACATTAAAAAGTTATATTTATTTCCCACTATTTCTACTCTTCATAGTTATGTATGAATTTCTTGCTTTCATAGAACACTATGGAGTTTACCCAACTCAAGCATCCGCAGGTTCCTGAGATGATAGAAGTCAAGATCATCGAGCCCTTGGCATTTAAAAATGAATTAGACTCCTACTATATTGCCTTGAAAAAATTTTTATGAGACTTAGCCTACCATGTTCATAGTAAAATCAGACTCAAAGAAACGAAGTATTTAAAATTATGGATAAAGGAGGCAGAAAAATTTGAACTGAAACTCAAGAGTACGCAAGTGCTGTCCTTCAGCAAGTGATTTGAGTTAGTTATTTAAATCATCTAATGCCAATTTATGATTTTGAGAAGAAAACTAGAACTACAGTCATATAAATGGTGTAATCATTGAGCATAATGCACTCATAATAAAATGCCTCATGATTTGTTTTTACAGATGTATGTGCTCAATGACATAGCTTTGATAATTCAACACTACATATATCTAAGAAGAAATTTGGAGAGGTGTTGTCAGCACAGATGTCTGTATGGATGCAGATATATTTTGTGCGTGTGTGTGTGTGTGTGTGTGTGTGTGTGTGTGTGTGTGTGTCTGTGTGTTCCTTTAATGTCAGAAGACAGTGTTTTCGTTGTGTCCTCTCAAAATCTTGCAATTTCAATTTTTTTTGCCCTATCTTCTGCAATGGTTCCTGAGCATTTCAGGCAGAGAAAAGTGTAGTTGTCTCCTATCTTACAAATACTTACTCTTTGCGCTTTGGCAAAATTTGATTCTTTTTTTTTTTTTTTCATTGACCTCTGTGCACTGCACAAAGAAATTTCCCTCATGAGGTCTCAGAGCAGAACTCAACCATGGATGTATAGAAAGGAATTTAGAAGACAGTTTAATTCTATGTTCACTTTGAAAAGTAATAGTTGTAGATTCACTTGTAAGTGCCTGGAGCTAACCAACCATGGGTTTTTTAAAGGATTTCCTGTAATAGGCATATATTTTCTTCTGATTAGTGGGCCTTGTAGTTTTTGGTTACCCCATAACATCATAGTACTATCATACCTAGGGGCACATTTGATTACATTATATTCTTGAAACACTACTTACAAAATTGAAAACCAGTTATACATTAAATACATTGGTGCCATAGAGGATATTTGTTTTGAGTTATATTGGTGTACTACATTCAGTATAATTTTTTCTGTATAATAAATTATAACTAGTATTAACTGCACTTGCAATATTTGTACACAAGAGAAATTTTACAAGTGATTCATTGTTCATATTTACTATAGCTTACCAAATTTCATGATATTTTATTTAAAAAATTGGCTGTTATTTGGAGGTAAAAATCCATTTATAAAACCCAGGCTACTCTCATAATTACTTTGATTCTCTTGCCTCAGCATCTGGAGTGCTGAGATTGTAGGTGAGGCGGCATAACCCTGATCCCTGTTCTGAAATATTATTTACACTAGAATTTAATTTATATTAGCATTAGACAATTATAATTAAAAATATCATGAGGCTATGAATGTTATACTGTGAGTGTTTTTTCACCCGATCTTCTCATTTGCTTATTATCTCTACATCCTAATGGAGGTTACAGCTACCCAACTGTAGATTATGAAAATGGTAAGTGAACAATCATCTTTAAATTGCAGTTTAAAGTTGTGAGAACTGTGACTAGAAACCAAGTTTAAATATTAATGGTGTTTCTTTTAGCGATGTAGTCTGATACTTCATCAGTAAAATGTGAAATATTTTCTCAAAATTTTATTTAATCAGTGAATATTCAACTGCTTTTTAACAGATATAGAAATTGTGTTAATCTGTGAAGCTACAGACTAAGTTAAAATGAAGAATTCTTAATACTGGAGATGCTAGAATCATAAAATATTATCATAAAAAAATGCAACCACAGAGTTGAACCTTATCAAGCTGGAAATTTTGTATGCTCCAGGCAACAGAACTGCAGAGCTAGTGTTATGAAAGTTCTCTGGCGCCCACATAATTCCAACAGGATATCTTAATGTCTGGCATGGGGCTGTCGGATTAAGGGTTTGCTCAGCTTGTTTTTGGTGTTGCTTTGGTTCATTTTTTTTTGTCTACCCACTTTTTCCTTTTGCGGTGGGGATGCTTATTCTGGGTTATTGTATATTGTAAGTTTGTAGCTATATTTTTTGATTTATTAATATCCCATAATTAATAAATTGAGATTGCCTGAAGTTTCAGAGGAGACAAGACTTAGACATTTAGACAGAGTTAGAACTGATAGAACCTATAGGGACATTTGAAGGTGTCCTAAATAAATTTTGCATTATTAGGTAATCATGACCTTAGAAGGTAAACAAATGAAAGGTTATTAATTACAAGTGATAAGTTTAGTGTGGATTTGGCATGGTGTAGAACTGTGATGGTTACATTTGATTACCAGCTGAGTGATATTTGGAAGCATCATGCAAAGAAACCTTTGAACACAAAACTGAGAATCTTTCTCAGTTTGGTTAACTGAGGTAAGGAGACCTACTACCAATGTGGGTGGCACCATTCTGTGAGCTGAATACAATTAGAAAGTGGAAAAACACACTTTTCCTGACTTTTTTCAGAGACTGTCTTTAGGCCTGGAAGCCTGACTTATCTAACCCTGGATGCAGTTTCCTGCAGAAGCTTTCCCCCTTCTGCCCATGTGTTCATTAGACATTGTGCTCTGAGCATTAGGATAGGACTACGCTTCCACAGATGACAACTAAGACTTGTACTAGGAGCTTTATGATAGGAGGCTGCTGTTTAATGCAAAGTATGTGATTCCCCTGCTACTGTCCTCAATCCTGTACATTCCCTATACTCTGGAATAAAGTTGAGCAGATTCACTGGAGCTCCTGGAGAGCTATCTCCACTGTACTCATAGGCCTTAGAATGTTCTCTGTCATAGCTTCTGCCCCTTGTCCTCGTGGACTGGTGGCCAACAGGCCATGAGGAAAAAGCTAACCCCCACACTTACCCATGCAACTACTTAATAAACCATTTATATGATCTTTTTATCCACTGACAAAATATAAGAAACCGATTTTAAACTCACATCTCAAACTGTACTGCAGCCTTATTAAAAGCAGATTCTAGTATATTTAAAATGCAAATGGTGACTATTCACTTATTTATAAGAAACTATAAATTCATACACAGATAGAAAGTATAATTAACATTCATAGTAATTTTCACATGCACAAACATGATTTGTATGTATGTGGATCCATCAAACTTTTTTTCCCTAGATACTTTTATAATATATAACTAATCATTTGGACTGTAGTTTCAGAACAGCTAAGATATGTACTAAGCAAATATTCCCACTGACAAATGGATGTATTAATTAATTAATTAATTAATTAATAATATATTAAAAGAATGTGCAACATATATGGCACAGTATTATTTAGTCAGAAGAATGGATGAGATCTTGTCCTTTGGAATTGGATATAAGTAAAAGATCTTACATCAAGTGAAATAAGCCATGCACAAAAGGAAAGTGCTATATGATCCCAATCACAACTGACTCACTTTGACTAATGTTGCAATCTGAGGTGTTTATCTGTAATGAGAATACTGTGATTTAATGCTTCTAGTCTAGGGATCACATCTTTAAGAGCAAGGCATTGAAACATGGGCAGTTTAAAACAGTTTTGCTTTTATAGGTACCACCTAACCCTCAGGCAAATTCCCTAAACTCCCTTAAAATCATCCATTTGAAGGATGCTTAGACATTATGGGAGGAAGAAGGAATTGCAGAAAGCAAAGGGCTCATTTTTGCTTTCTCTTTAAGCACCAAGAGACTTCTAAGATTGTTGTGGGGATAATATTCCAAGATCTGTTATTTATGGATGGATGGCAGTGTGTTAGTTGGTGAAAGTTTTCCCTATATATTTCCCATGATGTGAAGACATGCCAACATAAAGAAAATAAACCCACTCACAATGGGCTAAGTTTGACTTACCCAAATACAAAATGTTGAAGGATATAATTTAGATTTTTGAAGGGCTAAAGGCTTATCTGCACAGATATTTATCAACAAAAATATTAGTTATATTCCAGACATATCAAATGTTTATTATGAATAATGTTTTCCACATATAATGATGAAATGTATTGTCTAGCAAATAAACTCAAGTATGCTTGTTTACTTTGTGCATGATCTATTTCCATTCAGGGTAGAAACATGCATTAAAACATGCCTCTTCAAAGAAAGTTTTTTTTTAATTTGGTTTAAAATGATATTTTAGTAAAATATTATTTCCTGTGATATTTGTATAACCTGACCCCTAGAACATTGAAATTAGATGTAGCTTTAGGAATGTGGCCTTACTCTTTAGCTCTCTTCTATACAACAGCAGTACAAATACATAGGCAGACCAACGCATGGCAAATCTCAAAGACTGGGCTTAACTTATTTTTCCTTAAATCCACCATATTAACAGAATTATGTTTTATTTTACACTTTAAAAGAAAACCAAACTAAATAAAAACTAAACTCAGCAAGACAGAACAATTCATAAGTCTTCATTATTAATCATAGTAGAGCAGATTAACAACAACAAAATAACAACAATAACAAACATGATCATCACCTCCTCTATGCGACATGAATATTTCTACTTCCAGTGTCTGTAAGGGGCCATACTGCTAACATTTAAGGTTGCTGACTATATTAGTGTACCTTCCGCTGTTAAACGACTCAGGGATAACGGTATGCCTAGTATGATCTGTATTAGCAGCATGAGAGAACTAACATATTTTCAGAAAATAAAGCATTACCGAGAAACCCACTAACTCTTGAAATAAACAGAAATTTAAAAATACCTTTTTTCCCATAGGAAAGTGTTCTTTTTTATTTAATTACAATCTTTTTTTTTATTTAGAATTTCAGACATGAGTGCCATGTTTACATAATTTTCACCCCCTTAATGCCTTCAATTTCATTCCCTCTTAAATTTCTGATCTTTTCTTCTTCCTCTCCCAGTAGTCATTGCTTTTCTGTAGCTCTTTCAACTAAAGGTAGGGCCTTGTGAGGTTTTCCACATCCACCTTGGCATGGAAGCTGGTCTTGCAATTGTCCTGGTCTTCTTGAGACATTGGGGTGCAGCTTATGTCACATACAGAAGACACTATCTTGTAGCAATCTTTCTTCCCCGTCTTCTGTGACGTTTTCAGAGCCTTAGATGCAGGGGTTCTGGTGCAGACTGATAACTGAGTTTGATACACCATAGGTAATTGTTCTCTCTCATTTTTAGTTTATAATATTTTTTTTCCATTTGCAGATTTCTGTAATAGTCTTTATAGTCTACATATAAGAATGGATTCTATTTGTTTTATTTATTTATTGGCTAAAATCACAATGTAAGCAAGCACTCTCCCACTGAGCTGGATCTTCAGTTCTTATTATTTATTTTAAAGCATTAGCAAATATTGAAGTTCTTAAATTCAGAATTGTATAGCAATATACATCTAAACTAGTCTGCATTTCACATATTTGTATTTTCTCACAATGTACACAACTAGTATAATGAAATGAATGATGAGAATAAAGTATTAAGAATGAGAAAACTCTAAATATTAATTGTTATCTTTCCAAATAGTGTGTTCACTGAAGTTTTTAACAAAATAGTCTCTACTTTTCCATACTTTACTTTGGTGTTCAGATTCCCTGGCTTTCATAAATGATTTAAGTAGTTCCATTGTTTGCTCAGATTGTTGATAGATTAAGATTGAAGTACCTAAATTTGATCCTAAAATTGAGAATTTAGTTTTGCAAAGCTGACTTAGACACACACATGTAGCCTTGTTGCATTATGTTACAGCCAGTTATAGTAAATGGTTGGACAAAATGCTTATGACAGCTCCAGAGATAGCTTTATGATTAATAATCTCATATTAACCATCATGATCATCATCATCTTGTTCAGAATTGAGATAGTTAGAGTTGGTCATGTAGTTATGACCATAATTTTTCAATTCAATTCATAATAGTGTAACTGAATGTTCTATAAAAGACAAGGAGACACTGACCTACATGCTCTTTTCTATCAGAAAATATCTAACAACTCACAAGTATTGCAGTGACTTAATTGTAAGGAAATAATTCATTTCTTGACAGTTTCTATGGTAAGTTATTGGCCATCTTTTATTCCATACACTCTCCTGGCATAAAATTCCTTTATTTCCATCTCATAATTGGAGAAGAATGTCAGTGTAACACGTAGCCTTATTGTTAGTACAGTATTTCCTTTTAAAGGGGTATCATTTTGTAGTATATTTCAAATTATGACATTAATGTCACTGGTTGTGAGGAAGGATCTGTGCTGTTCACTCTGTGGAATGAATATAGAAAAAGTAAAAATCCAGCAAAAAATTTAATATATCAGAGTTCCAGAAAAACTTTTCCTTATAGAATAAAAATGTTTGCAGTATTCTTTTTTTGATGCTGAATGTATTTCTTTGCCTTAGTTCTTGAACCAACTACTTACAGAATGATATTGCTTCCTTTAAATTTCTTTTGTGAAATCAAACTTTCATCTTCCTGTGCATTCCTAAGCATATTTCCCTGAGCAATCTCTTCAAAAATTTTAAACCATAAACATTTGCAGCAATGTAAATACCAATATTTCAATCACATAATGTTGGGAAATGGAAATAAAATACATGAAGTTTGTACTAATTTTATTATCTAAAGAATATAATAACAAACCCAAATCCACAATATTTAAAGAGCATAATTTTAAGTATATTTGGAAAACTAGTATCTGATATAACCACTTACATATTTCATGTTCATAGGCCACTCTTAACTCTTTTTTAATAACTCACGCAAATATCTGTATATACTTATGTAACAAATTAGTACTCTGGTCTAAAGGAATGACAGTATTTTATTTTATCCTACTTAATCCCACTATGGAATATATATATACATACATATACACATATACATACACACACACACACACACACACACACATATATATATATATATATATATATATATATATATATATATATATATATATACATGTGTGCCCCATACATGCCTACTGACTGTGGAAGCCAGTATAGAGCAGATACAGATTGCTGGGAATGGAACCAAGTCCTCTGCAAAAACAGCAAGTGCTCTTAACCACATAGCTAACTGTGGTTGAGATTTGGCTAAGTCAGCCCCCACTTATTTGTTAAATATGGCATTGGCTTTATGGTATTGATACTTTAATTTTAAATATATACATTCTATAATCTCTTTCATTTGTGGGCGGGTGATATTTGTCATTGTTATTAATTAATTTTGCTATAAAAGTAAATTGCAACATGAAATATCTAGTCATTCTCTTGATGATAGAAAGATTTTTTTTCACTTATAAAGTCTTACTTTCTTTAGTGGCTATAGGATGATGAAATCATATGAACTTATATATTCCCTCAAATTCATTAAGATGCAGGAAACTAACATATTCTAACATAATTTGCCAAAGTTACATTAGAAAAACTACAGCTCTATGCACATCCATAGATATAGATATACTTTTAGCAATACTTAATAACATTTCAAAGCAGAATGAACAAAAATGTATTATTAGTAAATTGATCCAGACATTTATGGTAGAAATTTTTGTAATTCTCTACACTCTTTCTTAGGAGAGAACACAATAAATTGTTTCAAACATATTAAATGAAGCAAGACATACCCTTATTTAAAAAGGAGGAAAATGTGCTCAATATATGGCTTAACTACTAATAGTGCTTGCTGAACAAACATAGGGTGGGATTTGTTCCCACAACTGACATGTGAAGCCACGTTTTTTGCAAACACCTTTTATGCTAGCGCTGATGGATCTGACTTCTTCCAGCTCTGGGCAATACAGGCATGTATACCTGCACACACACACACAAACACACACATATGTACATACATACATCGATGTAGAGACATAAACACACACACACACACACACACACACACACGCCTAAAAATACGGAAAAAGACATAAGGAAAAGAAAGCAATAATCTAGCACCGTTTATGAACATCTTAACAAAATATTAGTAAGTCAATTTCACAAAAATATAAAAAGAGCAATACAACAAATCAAAGTGAGATTATCCCAAATAGACTACAGGTTGATTTAACATTCAAAAATAATTAGTGTAATTCATAACATGATAAAAACTTTGTCAAACTAAAAGTAAAAGAGCAGAACTTCAATTTGATGAGGCATGCCACAGAAATCTCTAGCTAATAATTAATAGGTGAAACTTTAATCTTTCATATTAAGACTAGGTAAAAGAAAATTGCTGTATTTCTCACATTACATAAAAGTTTCATATGAAGAAAATTATAGTACTTCCCTGAAAAATATTAATGATTAGCTAAGAAAATGAAGAAATAGATATTCTATATTCAGTGTTGCCAAGATAGCTAGTTCTAAGTTGATATATAGATTTAATAAAATAGCAATCCAATCTCATAAGTAGATTTGTGCATACTAATAAATATCTGAGCATTTTGATGTGTAACAAGACTCGGAACTCTTCTCTGAAGGACGGCGTTTTGTACTAATACTAAATAATGTCAAGTGTTATACTAATACAACAACCAAGATAGGAAAGTGGAAGCCTGGGTTGGCTAAACAAAAAGAGCGGCTGCCAAGGAAGCCATGCACACATCATCAACTGATCTTTGACCATAAGTCAAAGGGCATGCAATGCAGGAAAGACAATGTTCCAAATAAAAGATATTGAAACAACACGGCACCGGGGGTGGGGGGGGAGACAAAAAGGTAACCCTGGAGTGAGAAATGGCAGTGAAGGTGATACATAGCAGGGTGTCATGAAGCCACAGGAGAGCTCTGCAGGGAAGCAGACAAGAAAGTAAAGAGTCAGAATCCAGCTAAACACACTCAGATCTTCTGGCTAAACACACACAGAATCCAGCTAAGCACACACAGATCTTCTGGCTTCCTAAATAATACAGGCCAGGAGAGAGCAATAGTCACTGTAGGTAAATGGGGTGCTCCTCATATATAATGGACTTGCTGGACCAGGAGAGATCACTGTGTAGTGTTCTGAGGAAGAAGACTTAAAGATCCCCTTCCACACACTACAGAGCTTGGAAACATCAGGCTGCTAAGTCTAAGCTTCCATTCTTTTCTCCACCGCACAGCAGCATTACATGGAGCTCGCCAAAGCTGGGGGAACTTTTCCAGTTCAGGAGAGTTGTGCCAGCAATTCATTCCATAACTCTTCTTTATTTTTAAACATTTACTTTTTTTTTTAAAGAGCTGGTGTGTGTTTCCATGTATATAAGTACAAAAAGTGAGGATGCTCCCAGAGCCTTAGACATTGGATCCCTTGGGTCTGGATACACAGGAGTTTGTGAGCTACCTGATGCACATGCCAGGGAACAAATTTTGATCCTCTGCAAGGGTAGCACATTCTCTTAACTACTGAGCCACCTTCTAGCCCCATTAGAATGTTTTTACCCTTTCTCTTATTTAATTCCTAGTATTTCAAATATATCTGTCTCTTGATGGTTCTGCTTCTGTTTGAATAGTGCCCAGGTAGTTTTAGGGCTGTGGTTCATTTTTCCACCATGTTTATAGGATGGTAACCTTCAATAAACTCTTCAACTGTATCACCTGTACCATCTCTCTTACCCCAAATGCCTTTTCTATTTCTCATCCTTATCCCTTCCTGTTTTAGTTCTTAATTATAGCTTCTTTATCTTTAAGAGTCTCTAAAATTTGTGTACCTGCTATAACAGTATCTGATTTTCTTCTTTTCCCATCTCGATTTTCTAAAAATAAATCATTATCTTTACTCATCCTACTTTCCTTTCTCCCCTAATATCATAAATTAAACCCAGCATACTTTATATTAACCCTGATTGTTTGTCCTCCAACAATTTTTTTAATTCAAAAAGGCACTATTATTAGTGAGCTAGTCTAACAGATGCATGGTGGCAACGTTGAATAGCTGTGGTTGCTTTGCAAGTTAATATCTTACTCAAGGAATAATATAGAGCAATAATCAGGAGCAAGCACACTGCTCTCCTGATCTGAGGAACTGTTTTCTTATGTACACAATACTACCTGTTGTGGAATAATCTTGTTGTACACGGTAAAGATGTGTCTCTGCCTCAGGTGCCTTGTGATTGGTCTAATGAAGAGCTGAAAGGCCAATGGCTAGGCAGGAGAGAATAGGTGAGATTTCCAGGGAAAAAAGATGAACTACCATTTAGAATCTAGACATAGGATACACCTAGAGAGACACTGAGAAGTCTGGACATATGGTACAGAGTAGAATTAACCAAGCCATGTTGTAGAATGTAGATTAATGGAAACAAGTAAGTTTAAGTTATAAGAGCTAGTGAGCAAGGCTAAGCTAATGGACAAGCTTTCATGATTAATTAGTCCCCATGCCATTATTTGTAAGCTGATGGTCTCAAGAGAAAGTCAAACAATAATTGGTGCCCAAAACATGAAGCATGTAAATCCATATAGGGCCTAAGAAAGTGGAAAATTTTTCTGAACATGGAGTCAGAGGAGGCTTCCTGGTGATGATGGTGCTTGCAGCTTAAAAGATTTATGGCTCATTTAAGAAGCCCTTCCATGAGAAGCCTGCCCTACTCTGTGGTGGGGAGACTAGGTAGAAATGCCTGCCACATTGTGTGGCCAGAAACTTCCCATAGTTGGGGGCGGATAGAAGGGTGGCTCCAAGCCTAGGCCTGCAGGCATGAATTTCAGCTCTCACAGACCAGAACAGGGTGGAGCCAGCTGCCAGCAGCATGTGCTAAGCTGAACTAAGCTGTAGCTGGCATTGCAATTTAAGGTTTGGTCCATTAGAAAAAAATGCTGCAGACATGCAGAAATTCAGGCCCAGATTGAGAAAACCTCTGAACAGATATAGTATACTTAAAAATGTGCTTATGTAATAAAGATAAAATGGATATAGACAGTTATGGAAAAAAAATAAATTTGTTTAAGAATAATAAAGTGAAATCTTTAAAGAGAAAGTAAAACAATATAAAATGATTAAGCCTCATAAGGATGGGAAATACCATAGCACAGACCATGTGCATCATATACATTGCTTTATTAACTTTAAATATTTTAAATGCTAATGAACAAAAAAATGACAGCTGCTAAGAGACACTGAATTGTAAAAAAGAGCTGCCAAATTGAAACAGGCTATATATTTTGGGGATGTCTTAAGTTTAAAATGAAAGTCAGAAAATATATTGCATTATGGGGAGAAGTTATGCCTTTGTTTCCACAGGAAATGAAAAGCTCTTGATTCCTTCAAATTAGGATTTGACTTGGGGAGGCATCCTGAAAATCCTGGCTACAGACCTGAAGGAAAAACCAAGAAAAACTACAGGATAGATGGCACATATGCAGATGCCTCAACATGGGAACAGCTCTGAGACTAAATAAGATGTGATGTTAGCTATAGAGTCCTCATGACTTATTATTGCATGCCATCCTTTAAATTAGATGAATAAAGTTAAATTAGATGGATATTACAGTTTGCTTATGTAGTCCAAATGGATTTGTAAAGTAGACAGATGTCCTTTCCTGCTCAAACATAGAACAAACAAAACAAAACAAAACAAACAAAAAAAAAAACAACTTTAGCTGACTTGTGCACACTGCACATTCCATACTTGTGTTAATGAAAATATACATAATACCATTAAGTGTTTTTGTGTTTTCAGGAAAAAAAATAAAGGACCAGATACCAATTAAGACAAGTAGCTCAGGTGATCCAGCCTTTCAGAGTGCCTCTGTTGCTGTTTCCTCAAAAGTCTTCATCCAGAAAAAATTCAAAGATGCTTGCTGAGATTATCCAGCCTCATAAGCTACTCCAGGCAGGACTTCAGATAAGATCTGTACTTTCCCATTATACAGAGACTGTACAAGTATCATTCAGTGGATTATGGATGCTTGTCATTGTTTAGTGAGTTTGGTTTCAAGTTGTTGCTTGTCATGGTAGGGAAAAAACTAAACAAAGGAGGTAAAATTCAAGGATCACTTTCTGAAAAAAAAATTTAGGGAGGTTATAGGAATGATAGGACAATGAAGCAGATTATCTAGTTTTAAACTAAAAGAGCAAACACTAGTCTTAAATATTTTACATTGGTATGGGTTTTGTATACTGATACAACTTTACGGTTATTTTTGTTATTTTGTATATTTTTCTACTCTGGTTTAAGGTATTGTAATTATGTAGCTCATTTAACATTTTAATGTAAATTTCTGTCCCTGAAAGTTATTATTGTAAACTATCTAGGACAATTAAGAAATGCAGGTTAAGAATTAGTCATCTACGCCGGGCGGTGGTGGCGCACGCCTTTAATCCCAGCACTCGGGAGGCAGAGGCAGGGGGATCTTTGTGAGTTCGAGGCCAGCCTGGGCTACCAAGTGAGTTCCAGGAAAGGCGCAAAGCTACACAGAGAAACCCTGTCTCGAAAAAACCAAAAAAAAAAAAACCAAAAAAAAAAAAAAAAAAAAGAATTAGTCATCTAACAATCAAATTTGTGGCCATGTTAAGACCCATTTTTCGAGGTCAAACAGAGATATATTTAAGATAGACAGATGGTCTTCAAATACCTAGAGAATATGGCATTTAAGATGCTTTAATAACACAAGGGTTTTTTTATGACAGTGAGATATGTCTCTTCCTGCCAGCAGCAATTTACATTAAATTAAATTAAAATTTACATTACATTAAATTTACAAATAAAGGATGATGAGTATCAAAGAACCTCCATATGGAGTGTGCTTTCATTGTGGCAAAGTTAGCCACCAGGAAAGAAACTGCCCTTGCCTCAACTGCTGACAATATGCTGTCCACATTGGATAAGCAGGACACAAAAGAAGGTAACTGCCAAACTTTGTCAAGACAAGATAGGAAAGTACTTCAAAAACTACTGCTTCACAAAAACAAAGTCTGTCAGATACTCGAGGCTAAAGGATGAAGAGGGATTCCCCAATATTGTGGAGGAATTTTGGGTGACTGCCCAGGAAGCCAGCTGTAGCTGTCTCCCTCACTTCTATAGTTTGGGAGGTTGTCTTCTCTGCACTTCCTGTTTACTCAGGTAATAGTATTTCCTTCTTGGATCTCTGATTGGTTTGAAGAAGAGAATGTTTATAGTTTTATACTTTTCCTTGTTACCAGATTTTTAAAAAAGATTACAAAAGAGATATAAAATTTATAAGGTTGCGGAACATAAAATCTTATGCTGTATATCCAAGAAGATGATTTAAGGATTAAGAAGATAATGACAGAAAGTAAATTAGGTAACAAAACTTTAGACGCACCAAGAGAGGACAGATTAGAGTATTTTCTCTGAACTTGCTAAATACAAATGGACTGGACATTTCAAATATAACTCTTACTTGATAACTATTTTTATTTTATATACTTTACTTTATTAAAGTTCATACATTTTCTTTTCATTTAGATAGTACCTGACAATTGTTCTTATTGTATATAATTTTACTCTGTTAGAGTTAATACCATTATTTTGTAATGAGACATAAAGGGGGAAATGTTGTGGGATAATCTTTTTGTACATTCTGCTTACAGTGCCTTGTGGTTGGTTTAATTAAAAGTTGAATGGCCAATAGCTAGGCAGGAGAGAATAGGCAGGACTTCCAGGGAAAGACAGTAACTCTGGGTGAGACTCTAGCTGCATGGGAAACACCAAGAAGACATTCTTGGGTTGGACATACATTACAAAGTAAAGTTAACTGAGCCAGAATATAGATTAATAAAAACAGGTTAATTTAAGTATTAAGAGCTAGTGGGGCAAGCCTAAGCTAATGGGCAAGCTTTCTTAATTAGTAAGAAGTTTCCATGTCATTATATGTGAGCTGGTGGTCCCAAAAGAAAGTCAAACAATTGCCCTATCAAAGTTCCACTTGAATATTACAATTAATTCAAATTAAGGAATATCAGTGATATAAAACAAACCAAACTGAGATATTATACCAGATATGTAAACCCAAACATATTAATTTAAGAGATATGAAAAAAGACAACAAAACTTCCAAAATATGCTAACCCTACAGCAAGGGTATTCTAGGATAGTGAATTGTTAGAAATTTTAGAGAACACAAAATAATAATTCTAATTGTGTTTAAATACACAACAGTTGAATGAAGTAAGGAAGATATTAGATAATGTTAGAAGAATTAAACAGGAAAAAATATGAATAAAAATCATCTAAAATGCTGGAAATGACATGGAAAAATAAAAATAAAACCTCTGTGGGAAGCCTAAGAGATAGATCAGCAAAAGGACAGAATGCCCACATTGAAGACAAGGTGGAGGGAGTGGAGCAGTCAACAAGGAAAGAAATTATAGGAATGCACAAGTGTGGATCCCAGGTTATACATGATACTCTGAAAAGAGTAATTTTATAGGTTATGGGTACAGGAATAGAATAGTTTCATTCTACAAGCACAAAAGGTATATTCAAAAGAGTTATAGGAAAGCATATTTCAAAGTTTAGGTGGGAGATGCTATTCCAGATGCAAGAGCAAATTAGATTATCAGAAACAAACCTCCTTTCAGGACAAATAAAGTACATTGAAATTGGCAAAGAGACATACTAAGTCAAATATAATGGCTGGCCTATCAGAATAACAGCAGATTACTGAATTGACAGTTTAAATGCAGAAAGAACTTGGAATAAGTATTTTAAAGCAAAGCTGCCAAAAGAATTCTATACCCAGAAAAGCTTTCTTTCACAATTAAAGAAAAAATTTAAAAATTTCATGATAAAGATAAACTAAAGGAATTTATGGTCATTAGTACAACTCTTGTTTTCAGAAAATAATTTAGGGGATAATTCACACTGAAGGGAACAACAAATAGATCCACGAATTCACAAGAAAGATTAACCTATATTAGAAAACACCAAGCAAGTAAGGAAGAGGGAAAAATGCCATAGGATAATGCTTTTGTACACTGGTTTAATAAAATGCTGATTTGTCAGTAGCCAGGCAGGAAGTATAGGTGGGATAAGCAGACAAAGAGATTTCTTAGAAGAGAAAGCTTGAGTCAGGAGTTGCCAGCCCTCCATCCAGTAAGCACCATGTAATGGCACACAGATAAGGCGATGGAAAATGTGATAACATATAGATTAAGAGAAATGGGCTGAGTTTAAGTGTAAGAGCTAGTCAGTAGTAAGCCTGAGCTAATGGCCAAGCAGTTTTAATTAATATAAGCCTCTGTGTGTTTACTTGGATCTGAGTGTCCGTGGACTGGCAGATGAGAGAGATTTGTCCTGACTATGGGCCACACAGGACACAGGAAAACTTTCAGCTGCAGAAACGAAATGTTTCTTATTTACTCTGAACTTCCTTTTAGGGCCCATTTCATTCAGCTCACTTTTTTTATGGGAAAACATGTTGAGTGGTTTGAACTTTGCAAGAAAAATTTCTATTCACAATTTCTTTTTGAACCACAGCAATGTGCATATCTGTTAAAACAACTTATCTAATTGGGTCTAGTTGAATCATAGATTCTGTTTTCTAGGAGCCTTGTACATATATATCATTACATAAAAATTGCTCTTTCAACATTCATGTTTCTTCAATGGTTATTCTTAGTCTTCTACTGATCTAAAAGCTTTATTTTATATTCTGTGGTGCTATAACTTGAATCCAGATCCTTGCCAATCTTCCATAGAAATACTATCTGAGTCACACAACAGTCTTTGAGGTATCTAAATTTCCATTTTGAGATGCTTTTCCAAATTGTGTTCTCATTTTTCTCTTATTTGTTACAAGATTAAAAGACTAATACTGCTCCAAATTTAAAAAGAGCTTTCTTAGTTGATATTCTAAGTAAAAAATGCATGAAAAAGAAGGGATATAGCTTTCAAGCATTTAAAACCCTCCTAGAGTGTGCAGCCTGAATTGTCAAATGCATGAATGTTTAATTAATGAACCACAGCATTATTACTCTGGAGAGAGCAGAGGGAGAAGCACTCACTAGTCATTTCAAATGCCATTTACCACGCTAGAAATATAAATTAGCACAAATGCTTTAAAGAGGACTATGTCAATGTATGTCAAAAATTATTCAAAAATTCATTCTCCTTTTATCATTTATACTACTTAAGGAGATTTATTTTAAAAATAGTATTGTATAAGAGAACAGTATTTTTTCCCTTATATGTGTTCTATGAATGATCTGTATGAAAACGGAACTATGAAACCACAAGATTATTAATTAAAAACAGCACTAATAATAGCATAATCATACAGTAAAGCACTATGTAGTCATTAAAGCAAAATATAGAAAATGGTTCACCACATATCTAAATTTGCTAATTTTGAGGTTAAAAATAGAAACAGTAAAACAACAAGCATAGTTTTTTAACCCGAAATCTTAAAAATAGTTTAGATATTTCTTTCCAGTAATGTAGTTTTATTCAAAGTAATGGATTTATTATGGTATTTTATGCATGTACACAAGGTACTATTGTCTCATTTACCCAATGTTATACTAAATGAACATACATAGAGTATTACATAATGTACTCTAAACATTTTATCATTTATTTTAGATCATATAACAATGAACTTCTTTTTCACATTTGCTATATTGACTTTTTCTAATGAAGAAGCCTATTTTTAATTAAATAATTGCAGCAGAGTGACCTGCCCCACTCTCCAGATTCTGTTCCCCAAGATCCATCCCACATAGCTCATCACCCATACTGCTCCTGGGCCCTGCCCCTAATCCTGACAGACTTCCACTACTCAGGTACAGACCACACGAGTCAAAAGAAAAGGTGAGTGGCTAGCCTGCCAGGTGAACTACCCCAGGTCCTTGAGACCTGCTCTACCTTCTGCTCTTCCCACCTCATATCCAGCTCTTAGGCCAGGCCCAGCCCCAAACCTGGGGCTGGTGAGGGGCTGGGGGTCAGGGAGATTCCTGCTGCTCAAGGGCAAGTCACATCACTCAGAAGATCTGAGACCACCTCCTGCACCAAAGGCTAAGCTAACCCTAGAAAGCCAGCTCCAAACTTGGACAGAGACTCCCGATTAGATAGAGGTCACTGCAGCCACCAGAAATCCAGGCCACAAAAAACTATAAAATCAAAAAAGAAACAGAAACCAAGAAACAAAACACTCCATCAACATAAACAAATTCAGAAATCAGGGTCTACAATTAATTACTCCAAACCTAGATGTCTAGACATTAGTGTTAGAACACAATCAACAACAGCCAGGGTTATATGTCACAACCAAAGCCCACCTATCCTACTAAAGCAAGCCCTGAATTTTCCAACAGAACTGTAGCACAAGAAAACTACCTTAAAATCAGTTTTTTGAATGATGCATGAGGCTCTTAAAGACAAAATGAAAACTCTCTTAAAGAAATCAAGGAAAAGACAACTAAAAAAAAAATGGTTGAAGCCGGACAGTGGTGGCACACGCCTTTAATCCCAGCACTTGGGAGGCAGAGGCAGGCGGATCTCTGTGAGTTCGAGGCCAGCCTGGGCTACCAAGTGAGTTCCAGGAAAGGCGCAAAGCTACATAGAGAAACCCTGTCTCGAAAAACCAAAAAAAAAAAAAAAAAAAAAAAAAAAAAAAAAAAAAAAAAAGGGTTGAGGTCAACAAATCTCTTAAAGAAAGCTGAGAAAGCCAAGAAAAAACAAACAATGAAGGAAAATATTCAAGGCCTGAAAATCAAAATAAAAGCAATAAAGAAAACACAAACTGAGGGAATGCTGAAATGGAAAATCTGAGTAAGCGAAGAGGAACTACAAACACATACATCACCAACAGAATACAAGAGACAGAAAAAAGAATCTCAGGCATTGAAGATATGATAGAAGAAATAGATTCATTCATCAAAGAAAATGATAAATAAAAAAAATCTTAACACAAAACATTCAGGAAATCTAGGACACTATGAAAAGCCCAAACCTAAGAATAATAGGAATAGAAGACATAGAAGAATCCCAGCTCAAAAACCCAGATACTATATATATAACAAAATAATAGATGAAAATTTTTTTAACTTTAAGAAGAACATGCCTATAAAGGTACAAGAAGCTTACAGAATATCAAATAGATTTCATAAGAGAAAAAATTCTCTAAGTCACATAATAATCAAAACAGTAAGCACATAAAACAAAGAAAGAATATTAAAAATTGCAATGTTAAAAAGGCCAAATAACAAATAAAGGCAGACTAATTAGAATTGCACCCAACTTCTCAATGAAGACTGTAAAAGAAAGGCCTGTACAGATGTGCCAGCAGACTCTCAAAGACCACAGATGCCAGCCTAGACTACTATATGCAGCAAAACTTTCAACTACCATAGAAATGGAAAACAACATATTTCATGACAAAGTCAAATTTGAACAATATCTATCCATAAATCTAGCCCTACAGAAGGTACTAGAAGGAAAATTCCAACCCAAGGAAGTTAACTAAACCCATGAAAACACAGGCAATAGATAATCTAACACAAACAATTTCCAAGGAAAGAAAACACACACACACAAACACATGTACACATATACTACCAATAAGAACAACAAAATTAGCAGGAATAAACAATCACTGGTCATTAATATCTCAATATCAATGGACTCAATTTCCTAATAAAAAGAAATAGGTAAACAGAATGGATATGAAAATAGGATCCCTCCTTCTGCTGCATTGAAGAAACATACCTCAACATAAACATAGACATTACCTCAGAGGAAAGAGTGAGAAAAAGGTTTTCCAATCAAATTAAAGGAAATATCTACCAAGATGACATCTCAATTCTGAATATTTATGCCCCAAATGCAAAGTCACCCACATTTGTAAAAGAAACATTACTAAAGCTTAAATCACACAACAATCCACACACATTAATAATGGGAGACTTCAACATCTCACTCTCATTAGTGGATAGGTCAACAAGACAGAAACTAAATAGAGAAAATAATAGAACTAACAGACCTTATGACTCATATGGACCTAACAGATATCTACAGAACATTTCACCCAATTACCCAAACACTGACACAAAAATTTTCAATCCTCACAAACTAAATCCAAGAGCACATCATAAAGGTCATCCACCATGACCAAGTGGGCTTCATCCCATAGATGCAGGGATTGTTCAACATAGGAAATCTGTCAATATAATCCACCATATAAACAAACTGAATCACAACAAAAATATCATACCATTAGATGTTGAAAAATTGCCAAAATCTAACACTCTTTCATGATAAAATTCTTGGAGAGATCATGGATACAAGGGGTATACCTAAACATAATAAAGGCAATATACAACAAACCAATAGTCAACATCAAGTTAAATGAAGAGAAACTTAAAGCAATTCCTCTAAAATCATGGACAAGACAAGGCTATTCACTGTCACCACATCTATTCAATATAATATTGAAGTTTAATTGGATTATTAGTACAGCTTAAGGAGGCAAGGGGATACAAATTGAAAAGGAAGAAGTCAAATATTATTTGCAAATGATATGATAATTTACATAAGTGACCCCAAAAATTCTACCAGGGAAATCCAACAGCTGATAAACACCTTCAGCAATGTGGCTGGCTACAAAATTAAAAAAAAAAGCCTGACCTATCTAAAAAAGATAAAAAGACTGACAAAGAAATCTGGGAAACAACACAAATAATATAAAATATCGTGGTGTAAATAATTACAGTAAAAAGATGTCCTGATTTGGTTTTTATTGCAGCAATAAATGCCATGACCAAACATAGCTTTGGGGTGAAATGTTTTCTTTCATTTTCCAGTTATAGTCCATCATGAAGAGAACTTGAGGGAAGTACTCAAACCATAACCCAATAAGTAGGAACTGAAATAAAAGGCATAGAGTAACCCTGCTTATGGCTTGCTCTGTGTGATTTGGTTGTCCTGCTTTTTTTTACAATCCAGGACTACCTGCTCTGGGGGTGGCAGCACCCACAGTGGACTAGCCCTTTCCACATCATCCATTAATCAAGAAAATGTGCTACAGACTTGACTACAGGCAATCTGATTGAAGTGTTTTTTCAGTAGAGGTTCCTTTTGCCAGAAGACACTAGCTTGTATCAAGCTGACCAAAAACTACCTAGGACAATACACATCGCAAAATCCATTCAACATCTATTTATATTTAGAAAATGTAGTAGCAAATGAACATCTCAACATTAAACATAAATTTGAATGTAGATATTCAGCATTAAATTAAGAACTTTCTCGTTCTGAATGAATAGTATGTGGTTTTATATGATCTTTAACTTTTCTTTATTGAATTTTTAATGGTGGAAACTTACCTATTTTAAATGATTAAAATAGTAACTATTTAAAGTCAACACCAACTGTTGTTTAACGCTAACATCGACTCCTATCCCAAGTATTTTATCTGTAGACTTATGTGTTGAACATAAAGATAATTCCAGACATGTTGTGCTTCTTGAACATTGCTGACATATCTAATGCTGATATTTCTCTTTTTGTGATGTTCCATAGAGTACAATTTGCTGTGATAACACTGTTTTAATGGTAAATGATATTTAAGAGGAAATTCTTAATTATGAAAATTTTTACCAACCACTGTTTTATCCAAAATAAGACAGAGTCATGACATACCTAAAATCACAGCAGCACCCAGGAAGCAGAGGATGGAGGATTGTCATAAATTCGAGATTAGATTAGTCTGTACAATGGCATCTGTGTGCCAGACAAGAATTAAGGGTATAACATAATTTGTGTTTGAGACTTTTTGAGTATAGCCAAGATTTTTTTTTTTTTTTTTTTTTTTTTGGTTTTTGGAGACAGGGTTTCTCTGTGTAGCTTTGCGCCATTCCTGGGACTCACTTGGTAGTCCAGGCTGGCTTCGAACTCACAGAGATCCTCCTGGCTCTGCCTCCCGAGTGCTGGGGTTAAAGGCATGTGCCACTACCACCCGGCAATATTCAACTTTTCTGTGGTCAACAATATTTAGAATTCCAAGACAGTCATTCTAACGTGCAAACTACACTTCACGTATGTCCTTCCCTCTGTCCTTTGCCTTGGCTGAATTATACTCAGGAACCTATAATGTTGATGAAGCAGGACTGCCTTAGTCTCCCATAAGAAAAGGTGTTACTTTCAGTTTTATGTATTTTTTAAAAAAATTATTTAGTATATATGTGTGCTCTAGCATTCATATTGTCAGAGACAATTGATGGGATTGGGTTATTTCCTCTACCTTATGGATTCCAGAGATGAACTCAGTTCTTCAGGTTTGGCAGTAAGTGCATTAATTCATCTTACTGTCCCAGTAAACATGATTTTCTTCATGCATGGTGCTATAATATATGATATTTAGTTAATTTGATTGGAAAAATATAACTCCACTAAAAGCTTAGTTTTCTCCATTTGGTTAGTGAAAAGTGCAAGTGGACGATTTATTGAATTTCTCTAGTTACATGTGCTGATTCTCTTTCATCTCCAGAGACCAGAATCAACCTTCTGTCATCCCAATCAATCATATATTGACAGATGTTTTGCACAATAGGAAAGTAGCTTGCTAATGCACATCACCATGTAAGGGAAATTATGAAAGAAATACGGTATCAGAATATGAAGAGGGATCAGGCTGAATTTGTATTGGAATGTATGTAGTCTTATTTCCAGCTTTTTACCTTGATTATTTGGGTAATATTGTCCTTAAAACAGCCTGTAATTCATGTGCAAATTCCCATGCTTACCAGTGAGAACATGTTCATCACAAGCAAATCATTTCTGGAGGATGTATCAATGCATGAGTGATGAAGTTCTCACTGGCACTAACTCTTAAGCTTCCCAGCAGGAACTCCCTCAGCAATGTTCCATATTGTAGCAAAAGTTTGTGAGGAATTTCTATTGGACCAGCAGAGTTAAAACATCAATGTTGTTTAATATTTTCAGCTTAAGTTAATGCTATTTGTAAATTTTAGACACTTCTTGGAAACAGCACAACAATAGTATAAATTTCTAAAAAGGAGGGAGAGAAAGAAAGAGAGAAATAGTACTCAACTTTAGGGCAAACTTAATATTTCTGCTGCCAGATACAAGCATTTCACTTACTATACTATGAGACTGCTTTTATTTGAAGAAAATAAGCTAATTAAATATATTTAAATACATATATCATTGTATTGAGATGCTTTGTATTTCTTCAAAACATCAGGTCCTGGCCATTTCTAAGACATGAATATAATTACCAACACTAGACTTTAGAGAAAAAGGTTTTCTCCTTCAAAAATAAGCAATAAATCAAGAAGTCAGCATTTGTTTGATGACACTTTGCATAAATAGCTTATAATTTATGTTAAAATAAGACTTGATTATAACTACATACATATATTTGTATACACACACACACACACACACACACACACACATATATATATATATATATATATATATATGCTTATATTTGGTGATAAAGATACCTTGAATTGCGGGATTATACTTTGAAAAAATCTGGTGGCCTCAGTGTAATCATAAAGTGAGACAGTTGGGATTGTGATTCTGTTCATCCATAGCTGAAATTTTAGAAATGGAAATCTTAGGAGATAGCATAACACAAAGAGAGATCAATATTAAGTACAGAAGAGAGAGTGGTCAGAAATTAGAGAATATGTCTAAATATTATAGACTTATGTTTACATATACGAACTATGTAAGATATGACAGAAACATTTGGGAACATGTTCAGTGATCAACAATGTGCATGGACTTTAGGAGCATTAAGAGTATTTAGGGATTTCTGATGCTGAGTAGAGGTTGTCTCCCATGTGGCAACTTCACTTAAAGTTTAATAGAACTCTGTACAGCAGAACATAGAAACATACACTTTTCTAAGAAAAGAAATTTCAGAATAGCCAACCATAGATGAAGAGCTACAGAAAATCAATAGCTGCTGAGAGACAAAGAATCTGTTTTCTCTGGACACATTCTCTGATGAATTATAAAATACCAAATGATCACATTTACATACATACCGTCAATACTGAATGGACTTAGCAGGTTGTGTATGGTAGAAAAATGATCACAAAATTCCCTTTGTGGGTCTAACTTCTAAATTTATCTACAGTAAAGGCTTATAGAAGGGATTTATACCAATAGAGAGAAGATTACTAAGATGTCCACAAAACCTATAATCAGCCAGTGGATGTTTCACTTATGTGTGTTATGGAAGCTTGTATCTGATGACTAGGGAGGGGACTTCATTAAGCACAGCCTGGACAGCCACACCTGCAAGTGCAAATAGATGCTTCTCTGTTGGGTGGGGATACTGAGTAGGTAAAGTCTGTTTATGTTGATCTGTAACACAGAAAATCTGAGAACTTGAATCAGACTCCAAAATGAAAATATAGTGGCAGTTAAAATAAAATAGTCTGAAATCATAATTAAGGATGGATACACATCTGGCACAGATTATTATCTTGAGTTTATATCCTAACTCATACACTGTGGAGCATGTCATGTTGACACGGACTCTTTGAGTCTAAGAAGGCATATCTACTTTGACTTTGATTGGAATAAATATACTTGTCTATTGTACAATGACATTTTAATAAATCATGAATTTCCAAATAAAGCTGTGCTTTGAACTGAAACTTTGGCAAGTGAATCCATTATCTTGAATAGTAACATCAACTTTATATCCAATGAAGCAGCAAATAAAGTAGAAAGATAATTGTTACATATAAATACACTAAAAACATCTGAGGTCATGTTCACACCAGCTAAATTACTCCCTAAAAATATAAACCTATAATTATAGCACACTGTATGTTTTGAAAGCTCAAAGATGGGATTTTGAATGTTTTCAGCACTGAGAAGTGATAAGTGTTTAAAGAGATATATGTGTCACCTGACTTAAATAAGCCGTACACAATATTACATACATAAAGAATCACATAGTGCTGGGCGGTGGTGGCGCACGCCTTTAATCCCAGCACTCGGGAGGCAGAGGCAGGCAGATCTCTGTGAGTTCGAGGCCAGCCTGGGCTACCAAGTGAGTTCCAGGAAAGGCGCAAAGCTACGCAGAGAAACCCTGTCTCGAAAAACCAAAAAAAAAAAAAAAAAAAAAAAAAGAATCACATAGTTTGCTATAAACATGTACAAATTTCATGCTCTTCTCCACCAGTTGTGCATCTACATATAATCATAAACTTCTGTATGCTTGTGCTCTTATCAGTTATCTGGAATTCTGGACTTTGGTTTTGATTTGCAGGGTAAAAGACACAAGAGACAGACAGAAGAAAGACAAGCTTTGGGTTTCTATTTTCCGTAACACGACTTACTTTTGTGCTTTAGCCTTTTCTGTCTTCCATGCCCTGTACCATTACAGTAGACCTCAGTATGCCTTCATTGAATTCATTTCAAATGGAGAAAATTTAGTACTGCATCAATTGTACATTCTGATTTTTATGTCTAAAGTATTACAGAACTCTCTTCTTTAATGAAACTGAAACCTATCCAAAGAGTTAGGGTGAGACAGCTGAATACTGAAGAACAAGTATATTCTGAAGAAGATAATGATACACACACATGCACACACACACACACCTACACACACACAGACACAGTTTTTCACTTTTGAACATGCAATTTATACCTACTGCATCTATGGGAGCCTCTTGAGTATTTCTTTCCCTTTTTTTGTCCAGATAGCACAAGGCTGATAGTGTATATATATATATTTTATTTTACTTTATCCTACTAAAGCTGAACTTCAAAGGAGCAATTAAATATATGAACAGCATTATCTTAATGTAATTGTCATTTCTCATACTTTTGGGACATGTGTCACGGTGCAGTTCTTCCTCGGTATTTGGGAATTATCCTAAGGGAAATATAGAAACTCAATCTTTTGCCAAAATGTCTATCTGACTGAGATGCCAAATAAGAATTCATGCATAAAGTTTCCATTTAGATTCCAGTCACATAGATGAGTAAACAACATGCAGCGTTCACTGTTGTAACTTGAGTAGTGGCAGGAGGGCTCTATCATCAGGGTTAGATTGGCAATGAATTCAACAACAGTGCTTGAATCACTGTGTGTGGTATGAGCTGTGCTGACCCTTCTGAAACTCACTGGCATCGGTATGCTTCTCTTGGAACTGTCTTGTGGTGCCATTTTTTAAAAAATGATTTCAATTTATAGTCTTCAAAGTATAATCTTCAGTTATACTTCAAGCTTCTAATGGCAAAAAAGGCCTAGTTAATTATTTCCTCTTGAAATGATTTGAAAGATGTTTTGGTTGTTTGCAAATGAACACCACGACTCAGATACTCTAGCATCAGTTTCAAAGAATATATTATCATTATTTGCCTTGGGTTATTTAAAATAACAGAGAACTTATTTTAATGGCTTCAGAGAATAGAAGCTAGTTCAAAACAGTGTCCCTTCACATGGATATAAAGAAAGAATTCATGCTGCCTCTATTCTTATACTAGAGACAATATATTTATTTAAAAATACTTTACCTTATGACAGCCTCATTTTATACTCTGAAATTTAATATAATACTAATAAGCAAAGGAAAATGACTTCTGTTAGAAATGTAGTTAATAGATATTTCCAGGTTGCTGCATGCTGTTAACACATATTAGGTTGCTTGCTACCAACAGGTCTTACATCTTTGAGTTACCTGTCTGATGATGGTAATAAGTTTCTTTAAATATTTTTGCTACACCTTTTCTTTTTAAATACTTACCTTATGATTTATCTCATTCGAGTGCCTGTGTGTATGCGTTTGTTTGTGAGAGCATGTGTTTGTGTATGTGTTTGTGTTCACATGCATGCAAATGCCATGTCCCCATATGGAGATCAGAGGACATCTCGTAGGGTGGTCCTGGGAATCAAATTTGGGTCATCACACTTGGGGGACAGGCATCTTCGTTCACTGAGTAACCTTGCCAACTCTTACTACAATTTTTCAAAACAGTTTCTAAATGGACTATGAGGTTTAGTTTAAATGACTACTTACTCTCAAAAAATTATGAAATAGTAACCTTCTATTAGGAGTACCCTGAAAGAAGATAATCCAAGTGCAATGCCTTAGAAATTCAACAACTAGCCGGGCGGTGGTGGCGCACGCCTTTAATCCCAGCACTCGGGAGGTAAAGCCAGGCGGATCTCTGTGAGTTCAAGGCCAGCCTGGGCTACCAAGTGAGTCCCAGGAAAGGCGCAAAGCTACGCAGAGAAACCCTGTCTCGAAAAACCAAAAAAAAAAAAAAAAAAAAAAAAGAAATTCAGCAACTAATCATTACTTTCAAAAATTTTTAAATAATATATAGGAAGTGTTTTTATACTAAGGAAACAATTTGTTATGGAAGGTTTATCAGGAATATTTTTATTGTCCTTTTGGAGGATGTAAGTTCACCTTAATGGTGCAGTTAAAATCAAACAAACAATGAGGAAAAATGTTAGTAGAAACCATGTGATTGATCTACAAGAAAGAGAAGCAACATTAAGCTGCATCCCCGAAGTTAACAAGCCAAGGACAACACCTCTTCTAGACCAGTGATAAAAGTCTCAAACTGAAAGCCAGAACCCTAGAGCAGACTCTGGTGATAACAAATGATACAGGCATGGCAAGTTTGATCAGTGGTTAAAATGCTTATCTCCAGGCTGTAGATGTAACCAACTGTCTTATTAAAATAAGAAACACAGAACCAATGTAAAAGAGAAAGCCGACAGGTCAGAGCTCAGAGCTAAAATCTTATCTCCTGTAGTGCTCCTAGCTTCCCCAAAAGAAAGCTACTTCCTGTGTGTCTGTCTTTAAATAGTCTTTCTGTTCTGCCTTCTCATTGGTTGTAAACCCAAACACATGATTGCCTCATCACTCCAGGTCTTAAAGGCGTATGTCTCCAATGCTGGCTGTATCCCTGAACACACAGAGATCTACCTAGCTCTTCTACCAAGTGCTGGGATTAAAGGCATGCGCCACCACCACCATGCTCTTGCTATGGCTCTAGTAGCTCTGACCCCTGGGAAACTTTATTTATTAACATACAATGAAAATCACATTTCAGTACAAATAAAATACCACCATACCAGGCCTAATGACCTAGAGTTTGATTCCTCTAGTCAATATGGTAGGAAACAGAATCAACTCCCTTAAGCTGTCTTCTGACTTCCATATGTACACTATAGAAGTCTTAGTCACTCCTCCCATAGATCAGTATATGTATTTTAAGAGAAACAAAGGAGAGGTGATACACAGACCAGGGGACATTGATCACAAAACACAGTCCATTATTTCTAACTCCCTAGTATTCAGTAGCTAACATCTGGAAGAGATAATAGCTAGATACTAACATTGGAAGTAATGTATTTACTGTGTAGGCATGGTTCCTATATACATGTAGGCTGTGGGATGTTCTCTATGCTGTGAATGTATTGCTATGATTGATTGATAATAAAACACTGATTGGCCAGTAGCCAAGCAGGAAGTATAGGTGGGACAAAGAGAGAGAGAAGAATTCTGGGAACAGGAGGGCTGAGGCAGAGAGATGCTGCCAGCCACTGCGAGGAGAAGCAGATGTTAAGATGCTGGTAAGCCACAAGTCACGTGGCAACTTATAGATTAATAGAAATGGGTTAATTTAAGATATAAGAACAGCTAGCCAGAAGCCTGCAATGGCCATACAGTTTATAAGTATTATAAGTCTCTGTGTGTTTACTTGGGGGACGCGAGTGGGAGAGAGTTGTCCTGACAGCCGGCAGGCTGGGACACAGGAAAACTTTAGCTACACATGTGTATGGTCATGGTCTGCTATAATACGTAACTCTTTACATATAGTTTATGTATAAATATACTACCTATGTTTCTATAAAATTAATAAAAATAAAGTATATATACATGTGATACCCTTTTGACTTATTTTTGCCAACCTAACAAAAATTAAAGCCTTTCCAAGGAAAATTTAACCAGTATATTTGTATATTATTTATTTGGATTCTGACAGCTTAAATGTATACTCCTATAGGTTATATAAGATATGTAGAATTGGCTAATTTTTGAGTACTAACCCAAAACTGATTTGACAATTCTTAATTGAGGAGCCAGTTTTTCTGACAGATTTCTGTTTCATGTGGTCATTATGATTTCTTTACTACTGTAGTCCATAATGCTTCTTTCTGATGAATGTTATATGTTGAAGCCCTAACCCATATCTGAGAATATAACTACACTTGAAAATGAAGTCTTTAAATATGTTATTAAGTTAAAAACATGTCTCTAGGATTACTAAATTAAAATGTTTGCTCGGGTGGATGCCAACCCATTCCGACTATTATTATTATTATTATTATGACCTTACCCTTTGATCAAAAGGGATGCAAGCATACAGGAAGACAGGAGTGTGGCATATGGAAAAAATGTGAAAACACAACAAAAGGTGGCCACCTATAAATGAGATGGGAGAGGATCAATGAGAAACAAACATGCAAATTCTTTAATATTGGACTGCCAAACTCTTGAATTTGAGATATGAATGATTGTCTTTAGAATTTTGTTATGGCTGTGGCATTTTCTCAAGGCATTTCCAGCAAACGAACTTGCCATTAGATACAGATTGATGAGGTTCTTATTAATCTTCATATCATAAATCATAGTCAAGAGCATGATTTATTAAGGTCAATTATTGTTTATTTTGTAATGGTATATACTAATGATTTTGTGGATATAATATATATGTATCCATTATATTGTCATTAATCCATCATGCTACAGATGGAACTTAAATAGTAATATCATTAGTCTATTTTGTATGGAATGCCTTTTAGTATTTAGTTTCCTAACTATGTACATGTTACCTACATATATTTAACATTTGTATGACTTTTATTTACAAGGTTCTGCAATAATTAAAGAAGAGTAATATAGATGTTCTCAGAATCTCATACTTAAAATACATTCTGAATAAGGAATAGTTCCTTCAATGACTGCAGGCCTTTTAACTCTGACTTTAAATTTTGACAGGTGCATTGAAAAATAGGAGTATTACAATGAAATCCAATTTGCTAAATGCTTGCATTTCTTTCTATTACTCAACTTCATTTTGATTAGCCAATGCCTCATCTCTAAAAATTATGTATAGAAACAATTCCTGAAAAACTTATGGCAGAGTCATAAATGGTAAAATGCATTTGCATACATTATCAGAAAGAAAGTGATGTTCATACTTAGAAAAAGTAGTCATGCTGCAAAATGATGTCATACTGGAGAAAAATATTCTTAAGACCAATAAGATAGTGATTCATGTTCTCAATTCTCTAGGTGTACATATTCTTCCAGAAATTGTCCAGACATTTTGAATCTTCAGTGGTACAAAGCTTCTAAGAATTAACTTGGCATTTTCTCATATTCTGACATAGATTAGTTATATATATATATATATATATATATATATATATATATATATATATATGCTTTGAAAATTAGTGCGGGTTTTCTGAATTGTACTTTCTTGTGAATGTGGTTTGAACAATGCAGTCAGATTTTTGTTTTCATATCTGGATAATAAATAAAACACTAATCAAATATTTCATTATGAAATTAACTGTGCTGTAAATGTAAATTGTAAGACTGAATTTTCATTTGGATATATTATGCAAATTTATTACTGACAAATTGCTTACCATAACTTAATTAATTGACAGCAATATACATTTCATTTTCACATAAAATGTGAGATAAAAATATTTAAACTGTCATTATAATTGTTTTACCAAGCACCTTTCTAAATTGTGAACTAATCATGCATTTGAATAGTTAGAAGTTAATTCTGTCACTTTTGCATACAGTTAAAATGGTGCAGTATCACTCTGTGTACTTCTGCCTCACTGATGGGAAACTCCAATACTATTATTTAGGTAACTTTTACTGTTCTTCTAAAATAATAGTGGTAGGGAAAAGGTGTCTACCACTTCCAGTAGTAAGCACAGTTTGGAATCCTGTCACTTTATGAGAATAATTTTTAAATGCATGGTCACCTTTGAAAATAATCTCTCAGTCCATTTGGACTATTTGGTAAATTACTACAGACTGGATACTTTAAAAAAATAATAGAAAATTAATCATCTCACCTTTTGGTGACTCTGATGTGCAGGACCAAGTTTTGATGATTGGTTGATTCCTGGGGATCTGTCTTTCAGCATCTTTTATTTTCATATGGTAGACAGGAGACCAAAAATATTTAGGCTTTTCTAAAAGGACACTAACTTTATTCACAAGTGTTTGGCCTCCTGGACTGATCATCCCCTGAAAGCCCCCATCTCTGCAAGCCATCACTTGACTGTCCGAGATGTTCAAATTATAAGTTAAAGGAGGAAAGCAATAGCATTGAGACCATAGCAATATCACCATTCTTAAGTATTTTTAGGTAAGCCAGAGCATCTCACACATTTCAATTTTATTTGAGTGTGTGATACTGTCTTGAAAATACAGCAAGAAAATGTGAAAATTGTCTGTGGGTTTCCTGTATTTTCACATATATGTAAATGTCTTTTTCTGTAATGATTTTGAAACATGAAAGTGTTTAGAACTTAATAAACCAATCACTCAATAAGTTTACTGAGGGCCTAGTCACTCATTGGTAGTAAATAGATATATGATTTATATATCCATGAATAAAATGTAGTTCAAATTTGCATTGAATTTGTAGTAAAAAAATAGTATGAACTTATTCAAAAATAATTTTTGAATGCCTATTCAAATTCCAGTACTCATCTGTGTTTTTTTTAATTTAATTTAATTTTATTTTACAATATAATTTAGTTCTACATATCAGCCATGGATTCCCTTGTTCTCCCCCCTCCCAACCTCTCCCCTTCCCCCCAGTCTACACCCCATTCCCACTTCCTCCAGGGAAAAGCCTCCCTGAGGATTGAGATCAACCTGGTAGACTCAGTCCAGGCAGGTCCAGTCCCCTCTTCCCAGGCTGAGCCAAGTGCCCCTGCATAAGCCCCAGGTTTCAAACAGCCAGCTCAGGCACTGAGCACAGGACCTGGTCCCATTGCCTGGATGCCTCCCAAACAGAACAAGCCAATAAACTGTTTCACCTATTCAGAGGACCTGATCCTGTTGGGGGCCCCTCAGCCGTTGGTTCATGGTTCATGTGTTTCCATTCATTTGGCTATTTGTCCATGTGCTTTATCCAACCTTGGTCTCAACAATTTTCACTCATATAAACCCTCTTCTTTCTCGCTAATTGGACTCTCAGAGCTCCACCCGGGGCCTGGCCGTGGATCTCTGTATCCGGTTCCCTCAGTCATTGGATGGGGTTTCTAGCACAACAATTAGGGTGTTTGGCCATCCTATCACCAGAGTAGGTCAGTTCGGGCTGTCTCTTGACCATTGTCAGCAGTCTATTGTGGGGGTGTCTTTGTGGATTTCTGTGGGCCTCTATAGCACTTTGCTTCTTCCTATTCTCATGTGGTCTTCATTTACCATGGTCTCCTATCCTTGTTCTCCCTCTCTGTTCTTGATCCAGCTGGGATCTCCCACTTCCCCAAGTTCTCTTTCCCTCAAACCTCACCCCACATTACCCCCACTCATGTCCAGGCTGTTCATGTAGATCTCATCCATTTCTCCATCATTGGGCAATCCCTGTGTCTTTCTTAGGGTCCTGTTTTCCAGGTAGCCTCCTTGGTGATGTGAGTAGCAGTCCAGTCACCCTTGTTCCATATCTAGTATCCTCCTGTGAGTGAGTACATACCATATTTGTCTTTCTGAGTCTGGGTTACCTCACTCAGGATGATTTTTATTTTTTTAGATCCATCCATTTGCCTGCAAACCTCATGATGTAATTGTTTTTCTCTGCTGAGTAGTATTCCATTGTGTATATATACCACATTTTCTTTATCCATTCTTCATTTGAAGGGCACCTAGGTTGTTTCCAGGTTCTGGCTATTACAAACAATGCTGATATGAACAGAGCTGAGCAAGTGCCCTTGTGGTATGATTGAGCATTCCCTGTTTTACAGTGTATTAGAAGGAGTAGAATTTAAAGTAGGCATTTCTTTTCCCTGCATTTTGGACCCTTTTCCTCCTGTTAAGTTGCCTGCTCCATCCTCAATATGAGGTCTGTCACCTTGCTTTATTTTATCTTGTTTCACTGTGCTTGGTTGTTGACTCTTGGAAATCTGCTCCTTTCTGAAGGGAACCAGGGTCATGGATCTAGGAGAGAGGGGAAGTATGGGGAGCTGGAAGAATATAGGAAGGGGAAGCTTTGTTTAAGACAAAATTGAGTGAGAAGAGAATCTATT